>NW_028167180.1:1813366-1903366 GCF_964263955.1 Coregonus lavaretus
TCTCTCTCTCCCTCTCTCCCTCTCTCCCTCTCTCCCTCTCTCCCTCTCTCTCTCTCTCTCCCCATGCTTACCGCCTCCAATACAATCAACATCATCCTGGGTCTCCCCACCAATGTCTACATCCTGTGGCTGATACTGACCAGAGCGGGAGGGACGATGGCCTCGGAGTTCTTCTCTCTCAACCTGACCGTGTCTGAGATCCTGTTCTGCCTCTTTAATGCTGTCCGCATAGCTGACAAATATGTCCAGTCTGATCTTGTCCACAAAGCTGCTGCATTTTCTATTGGGTTAATTTTCTCTGGTCGTCCCCTTTTCCAGTGCTGTATCTGTGTAGAGCGCTACCTGGCGGTGGTCCACCCTGTGGTCTTCCTGAAGTACAAACCCCTGAGATACAGGGTGTGGTGTTGTGGTGTTGTCTGGCTGATGGTTCTTGGGTCCTGCTGTCTATTTGTGTTTGAGAACTTTACACCAGTGTCATTCTACTCTGTCCTTGGCCAATCACTGATCTATTTTCTGCTGATTTCATTCTGCTGCCTCGAAGTTCTCTGGGCTCTGAAACATCCAGGGCCTGGGGATGGAGACAGGGAGGGAACAAACAGCATTAAGATAAAGATCATTTTTATTTTCCTTGTGTATGCTACTGTGTCTCAACTGCCACTAGTACTGGTGATATCTACTAAAAGTTCCATTCAATATAAGGAGTTTTCTTCAGGCTGGTCCATATGTTTCTGCACCATTGTGATCTCTGGGTTTGTGCAGCCCCTCCTCTACCTCCACAGGGTTGGGAAGCTGCCCTGTATCAGAGGTCTCTGATAATGGGTTGAAGTTAGAACATAAATATAATTAAGAGATTTATGTTTTTTCATATTCATTTGTGAATTAGAATGTATGCTTTTCATCTATATGGATTTATTGTTCTCCAATTCATGATGTTTGAATGTATTTCCAATGTAATCAATAGCCTAGAAAGTGTTGGTATGATTTCCTCCCATTTAGATTTTGTTTTGATAATATTGGGTCTGCAGTTTATGTACCCACATTGAGTGTAAACCAGCCTAAGAACTCCTCAAATCGTCCATATGTAGCAAAAGTATTGCCACATATAGGCCGAGATTCAAACCGATCAAAGTTGTACACAATGTGGCTTTTAAAGTCAACGGAACCATGATCAAGGTGATGGCATTCAAGGTCAACTCTGGACATTTCGGCTCAATTGGAAATTACATTTAAATATCAATCGCGCTACAGCATGGTTTCGCATTGAAATCTGGCAATAAAGTACATGTTTGTAAATTGACCTGGTGTCATTCTGTTTTAATATTAGCGTGATGTTTTATTGGCAGAGAGACAGACCATTCCGTTGTTTAATGCAGAAACAGACTGGAACCCAACATATACATCTGTTTCTCTTGAAATGATGGATGATGATTATACTTAAAAGTTAATATGTAGATATTGTTGGGTTGATGTGATTAAATACATTCTTAATTTGGAGTTCCTTGTCTGTCTGTCTTCTTTAGAGAGGATAAATAAAGGACATGTCTGTATTTTTATAATAAATATTTACAATAATTACAACAACAAATCAAATATTTCATTATACTTATCAATAAAGCCAATGATCAGTTCCCGCATTTATGGTGTCTTAAAATTGCATTAAATGACATTGAATACTTCTGCACTGAATACCATATTGCATAACTATGGCCTGGAGTTTTTCCTGAACTTTTAACCTGACCTGTTCTGGGAAAACTTATGGCCCTATCCATCCATAACGCATTCTACACAGCACAGCATATTCTCTTCAACCATACTAAACATCACTTAGTGTTGACATAACCAGTGGAAAACGTTTGCATGTCAGGTGTGGTCCATTAATTGAGGTGATGGGCAGAATCAGTTTACAGACGGGAGAAACACTGGTGTATTGGTGGGGGTGTAAGCCTGATCCTTAGCGCGATCTTATGACTGATTCACCTTAAGTCGACATCTCCTTCGCCGGCTCTAAGGATCCAACTGGTGGCAAAACAGACTGTGGTAACTAAGATCTCTGGTTGACAGGGGGGTTCACTGTCTCAGTCAGTATTAAAGGTGGAGAAAGGGACAGAGGTTGATAATAAACAGGAGGACTCACTGTCTCAGTCAGGAGTGTTTCTTATAGGACAAGTCCAGGTAGTCCCTCCCTCATTCAGTAAATTCACTTCCATGTGGTGCCTAATGATCACATCCCTGATGTACCCTTTATTCTGAGGTAACTAGCCTCTGATGGGTCCTTTATTCTGAGGTAAGTAGCCTCTGCCTTGCCACAGGAGGAAAAAGACAACAGGCTAGCCAGCTCTTAGGTAGAATAGTGCTTGAGACATGGTAGCCAGCCCACTGCATATGCATAGTAGTGGTTGAGATGGCCATCCACTTTTTGTTGATAATTGGTCAATGAATGGTAACCTGGTTTACATAGATTAGTGGTTGTGGTCATTGTAGATTACTGGTTGTGGTGAGGTCAGATAACCAACTGTATCTAGATAAGTGGTAGATATGGTAACTGCTAGATGGCTGGATGTTAAACTGTAGTAGCTACGGTAACCGCTGGATAGCAAAAGGTTAAACTGTGGTAGATATGGTAACCACTGGATGGATAGATGTTAACAGCGGTAGCTATCGTAACCACTAGATGGCTAGATGTTAAACTGTGGTAGCTATGGTAACTGCTAGATGGCTAGATGTTAAACTGTGGTAGATATGGTAACCGCTAGATGGCTAGAGGTTAAACTGTGGTAGATATGTTAACCACTAGATGGCTAGATCAAATCAAAATCAAATCAAATGTTATTGGTCACATACACATAATTAGCAGATGTTAATGCAGGTGTAGCAAAATGTTTGTGTTCCTAGCTCCAACAGTGCAGTAATATCTAACAATTACCAACAATACACACAAATCTAAAAGTAAAAGATTGGAATTAAGAAATATATAAATATTATCACGAGCAATGTCGGAGTGGCATTGACTAAAATACATTATAATACAGTATAGACATGAAATTAATAAAACGGTATGTAAACATTATTAAAGTGACTGGTGTCCCATTATTTAAAAAGTGACTAGTGTCCCATTATTAAAGTGACCAGTGATTCCATGTCTATGTACATAGGGCAGCAGCTTCTAAGGTGCAGAGTTGAGTAACCGGGTGATAGCCGGCTAGTTATGGCTATTTAACATTCTGATGGCCTTGAGATAGAAGCTGTTTTTCAGCCTCTTGGTCCCAGCTTTGATGCTTTAATGTAGCGACTATTACTAATGTAGCAGTAGCCTATGTATCAGTCTGCAAGAGGGACTCCAGGAAGCTCCTCATTAAATGTATTTGTAATCTTCATTTGCAAGGTTTTGGCTTCTCTTCCCTTCGCAATAAATGTCATTCTACATTACAAAGGAAAAAAACAGATCTCACCTGGGATTCGCACTTGACGCACACAGCAAAACTTTCCAGGAACCAGGAACTCTACACTGTCAGCCCTTTGTCCAGTTGAAATGTCGCTCGTGTTTAATGAACTTTGATTGGTAGATGGTGAGGTTTGACTTCTGTTAAGCACGCTTTCATGAACATGTGTTCGATCACGTCCAACTACGTCAACATTTCTAATTGGCTGATGCATATTTTTGTTACAGGAAATAATAACGTGGCCAGCTGGTCTTGTTAGCATAGGGCTGAGTGTGCCAGGTTATCTTATGGGAACAGCTAACATGTAGCAATCTATAGCGTGCAACTACTTCAAAGATGTCTCAAAAATGTTTGCAGGTATGGACCCAACCACTTCAAACCTTGATTACATCGGGATAAGATCAATTATGCCTCTCTATTTATACATGGGAACACTTGGGAACAGATTTCTTTATTATTTTCTGTCTAACAGCGAAAATTATAAACAAAAAGACTTGTTTAATTGAAAGATAAAAAGCATTGCCTGTGGGCCACCAATTAGGGAGTCCTTACCTATACCGTATGCACTATCCAATTAGAGAGAGATCCAGAATCCAAACAACAGACTAATACTGTGTATATCTGAAGCCCATATGATTTGATTATGGAAGGTGAAAGAGTCAGGTCTTGCAGGTGGCTGGGCTAACCTGTGGCTGGGACAGACAGGTGCTGAGTGATATGAGTGATGATGCTTCTATTTCCCACAATGCCAGAATGTAAATCCCTGAGTAGGTGTGTGTGTGTGTGTGTGTGTGTGTGTGTGTGTGTGTGTGTATGTGTGTGTCCGTGCATCATATCCATTTCGTTAATCTGTGTTTTGTTCATGATACGCTTTGATAGGATTTCTAGTCAAATAATATGACTTGCTGTAAACTAGTCATACAATGGTGCTCAATTCATCACTGCCCACAGGTGTGTGTATGTAAATAACACAACACGTGACTTGTCAGGAAGAACAGAGACAGATGGCTAAAATCACTCATACATGTAGGTGTTGTACCATCTGGTTGGACTAAGCTTTCTGCTGGAGAGAGAAGTACGAATATCGCAAAGCAAGGTCTGACTTACCAAAACAACTAAGGTAGTTTATTTTACATTTGACCCTTATTGATTATGTTATTTCCGGCTAATTGTTTAACAGCACCTCTTCGTGTTTTCATTCAGACTTTCTGAGACAATGCACAATATACTGACATAAGAGTAGACTTACATGTATCAAAGTATTTTTATGTATGTTTGCATCAATATATTGAATCAGTTTTTTTTGCCAACAATATATTGAAACATAAAGTCATGAATCATGTAATCTCCCCTCTCTTGTATCTCTTGTTCCAAAAGGATGAATGACTCTTCAGGAAATCACACTTACCTTGACAGATGGGAGGTGTGCTTGGACCGGGGCAATGTTGCGCCAGTGATCTGCCATGCTGCCCAGGTCCTCTGCTTCCTACTGGGGATGCCAGCCCTGGTCTGGTGCCTCTGGCTCTCTCTGAGTGGAAGTCTCTCTGGAGGTCTCAAACCCACCCAGGTCTTCCCTATTAACCTGTTTGTAGTGGAGCTGCTGATCTGTGTCGATTGTGTCCTTGAGGTGACCACCTACTTACTCACCAAGGACGTCATGTTACGGAATAATATTAATGTCCTGTATTACCTCTCCTGGACCTGCAGGCCCCTGCTCCAGAGCTGCATCTGTGTGGAGCGCTACCTGGCGGTGGCCCAACCTGTGGCTTTCCTCAAGTACAGGCTCCGGAGGTACAGGTTGGCGTGTTCAACAGTGGTCTGGGTGTTGTCTCTCGCATTTGCATGTTCTCCTATCACTTCAATGGGTTCTGATGATGCTGGAACTTATGTGATCAATAGTGTTTATTGCCTTGGGGTGGTCATCATTTCTCTCTGCTGCTTCTTCATCCTGCGTTTGCTGAAGCAGCCTGGTCCAGGAGAGGTAGAGGGGGGCAGAGGGGGAGAGAAGAAACAGGGGACGACAGACCCACATAAGATGAGAGCTTTTGGGATCGTCTTAACCAACCTGGTGATCATCTTGGCGAGCTCCATCCCGATGGTTGTTGGTTGGACCACTCTGTTATCTAGTCTTGTCTACTTCTGCAATATCTTCCCCTTGTTGCTGATGATTAACATCTTCAGTGTCCTGTTCTCACCCCTGATGCACCTCTATTGAGAGGGAAGGCTGCCATGTCGAAGAGGGCCAGAGACACATTAGACTTACAATTGTGGGCACTAAAATTACAGTTTTTTGTGACAAACTATCGCTAAATGATGGTAGAGAGTTGTGTTAAATAGACATTTAATAATACAAATTGTTCTACCAATACTGTAGCGCAGCCTAACTTCTTAGTGCCTGCAACTGTAGTTTAAACATACACAGACAAGGCCTAGGCGTATAATACATTGTGTATTTTTTATTTGATAAATCGTTTTTATTTTACTTTATTTGGTGGCATGTAGCAATATAATTTTGTGAGATACTGCATGTTAGCATTAGAGTTGTTTATAACTACAGCTTCATCACTTGTTTCGCATTTATAGTGAATGCTGGTTCCTTTGATTAATTATACAATTCATATTAGGATGGGGTGGATAGGTATGGGATTAGGCCCATTAATTTCGCATCAGCATTAAGTAATGGTTGTTTTGTTCATCATGGTATGTTCTACTTTGAACTTAGGTTCCTTATCTGTCAATAAGATTACATACTTTTCTTAAAATGTATGGGGACTGAATGTACATGAGACTTGACTAATACTGTCATCGTTGCTCAACATTCTAACTCAGACATTGCACACACCTAGAAAGCCATTAGGCTCCATCCACACTTGGAATAAACATGAACCCCCCTGATGTTAAACTGGTAGTTCGTGATTTTAGCAATGAGGCCCTTCATCTACTTTCCCAGAGTTAGATGAACTCGTTGATACCATTTTTATGACTTCCCGTATTTGTGCTTAGCTAGTTAGCATTGGATTGCCGAACTAGCTCTAAATTCCTTCATATTGGACTCAGATACATTAAAATGTCTATACATTAGTCAAATAAAGGCTAGTATAGATGAATGTCATCTTGTTTTGAAAACTCTTCATAGCATAATGTAGGTGCTAAATCATAACCCCTCGACAGAGGTATAGACGATCATTCTTCTCCGATAAAAACAAGCCACAACAGGTACAGTGTAAACTAAATTTCAGAGGAGGGAGGGAAACTGATGAAGAAGACACCCTCCCGTTCCGTCCAGATCATCCTGCTGACCTTGATGCTGAACTACTCTCCTACCGTCGGGGAAATCCTTCAGAATAAGATTTATTTTAGCTCCATAAGTTGTATTCTGACCCATCTTACTCTTTATTTCAGCGTGTTGGTTAGCTTTACTCAGCACCTCCTCTCCCTCCGCAGGGCTTGGAAAACTGCCCTGCATCTGGGGTTAAAGAGAAGGATAACTGCAATGTAGGGGAAAGGTTGTCTTGAATTCCTCTAGTTATCATTCTGTTCCATTCCCTTTAATCATATTGTTCATGCTATTTAGAGGTTTTGACAGTTGTAATAAGTGGTTTATGGTTCAACTAAACAGTGTGTGCAGGGGGGTTAATGGTTGGATTGATGTGTGTGAAATTGCCATTTATTTGTCATTGTATAGCTGTTAATCTGAGTGAAATTAGGGAGACAGATTGTGAGATTTTACTATCACCTCATGTTCACAGTTATATGCGATACCTGACTGTTTTGCTTGGTTTGACAAAATACAGTATCTACTACTTTAACTTTTCTAAATGATCTTTAAACTTGTTTTACATCTTGTATAGTAGTTGCTTATCTACTATTGAGTGATGTTCTATATTGAAATGAATTGCTGTATGTTTTAAAAAGAGGTGTGGAATAAAGCAAATCTGATTGATTCAGGTCCCTGTCTGTCTCACTTTCATTACAGCATGTCATCAAATATACTGTATATCCCCCTTCAGTGATGAATGCACATGGCTTGGCTAGATGTATAACCACTAGGAAACATTCAAACACAGACAGGGCCTACTGCATAAAAACATTCCATGATTATTGGGACTTGCCTGATGTTTGTATTTGTCATTTGCATGACAGCCAACATAGTCTTTTAGCTGTTGTAACTGCCTCTGAAGGAGTAAACCACTGGACAAGACTGGCTGAATTGACATACATTTTAACCTAAAAACATATACAGTGCTATAAAAAAAGTATTTGCCCCCTTTCTAATTTTCTCTACTTTTGCATATTTTTGATACTGAATGTAATCAGATCTTCACCCAAAACCTAATATTAGATAAAGGGAACATAAGTGAACAAATAACACAGCAATTACATATTTATTTCATTTATTTCATAAACAAAGTTATGCATCACCCAATTCCCCTGTGTGAAAAAGTAATTGCCCCCTTTACACTCAATAACTGATTGTGCCACCTTTAGCTGCAATGACTCCAACCAAATGCTTCCTGTAGTTGTTGATCAGTCTCTCACATCGCTGTGGAGGAATTTTGGCCAACTCTTCCATGTAGAACTGCTTTAACTCAGTGACGTGTGGGTTTTCAAGCATGAACTGCTCGTTTCAAGTCCTGCCACAACATCTCAATTGGGATTAGGTCTGGACTTTGACTAGGCCATTCCAAAACATCAAATGTGTTGCTTTTTAGCCATTTTCATGTAGACTTGATTGTGTGTTTTGGATCATTGTCTTGCTGCATGACCCAGCTGCGCTTCAACTTCAGCTCACAGACGGATGGTCTGACATTCTCCTGTAGAATTATCTGATACAGAGCAGAATTCATGGTTCCTTCTATTAAGGCATGTCGTCCAGGTCCTGAGGCAGCAAAGCATCCCCAAACCATCACACCACCACCACCATGCTTGACCTTTGGTATGATGTTCTTACTGTGGAATGCAGTGTTTGGTTTTCGCCAGGCATAATGGGACCCATCTCGTCCAAAAAGTTGACTCAAGTTTGCCAAAAAGCACCTGGATGATCATCAAGACTCTTGGAAGAACGTTCTATGGACAGATTAAAAAGTATAACTTTTTGGACGACATGGTTCCAGTAATGCCTGGCGAAAACCAAACACTGCATTCCACAGTAAGAACATCATAACAAAGGTCAAGCATGGTGATGGTGGTGTGATGGTTTGGGGATGCTTTGCTGCCTCAGGACCTTGACGACTTGCCTGAATAGAAGGAACCATGAATTCTGCTCAACTACGGGGAGTTTGCTCGCCTCTTTCGGGCTGGCAGGCGAGTGTCAGGACCACGCAGGCCTTTGCCCTAGAGTTCCAGACTCTAGCAGCTGTGTCCGGGTGGAACGAGCGGGCCCTCATCGACAACTTCCGGTGCCATCTACGGGAGGACCTACGAAGGGAGGTAGCATGCCGGAACACCATGTTTTCCTTCACTCAACTGGTGGACATGGCCATCCGGTTGGACAACCTGCTGGCGGCCAGAGGACGTCCTGGAGGGGGCCTGCCCGTTCCAACCCCGCCCGACCCATATCACAAACTGATGGAGCTGGGTGGAGCGGCGATCCGAGAGAGCGGAGGACGACAGCACCAGTGTCACTCTGGTGGCACAAGAGGACATTTCACTGCACAATGTCGTCAGCGTTCTTTTGGGTCTGGAGGCGGAAAACAGGCCACTCCAGGTATCGAACACCCACACTCGTTCTGAGCCCTCTGCTGCGAACTCTACTCTACCCATCCACTTTCCTGATTACATTGTAGTTCCCCAGTGTAAGGCGCAGGTCGATTCAGGCGCAGCTGGGAACTTTATGGACAGGTCATTTTCATACAGTCTAGGCATTACCTTGGTTCCCCTATCAATTCCACTCCCCATCAGAGAACTTGACAGTCGACCATTAGGGAGGTTATAGCACCAGTCACTCTGATTACACACGAGACTCATCGCGAGCAAGTCACTTTTTTATTATTGAGTCTCCTGCTTTCCCTGTTGTGTTAGGTATTCCCTGGTTAGCACTCCACGACCCCACTTTTTCATGGACACAGAGGGTTCTCACGGGGTGGTCGCGAGAGTGTCAGGGTAGGTGTCTCAGTGTTTCCGTTGATGCAACCACGGTGGAAAGTCCAGACAGTACCTCCACCGTACGCATTCCTCTCGAATACCTCGATTTGGCGCACACGTTTTCCAAAACGAAAGCTACCAAATTACCACCTCATCGGGCAGGGGATTGCGCGATAAACTTCCGGGTAGACGCTGTGCCTCCCAGGAGTCATGTGTATCCCCTGTCACAAGCTGAAATGGAGGCTATGGAGACATACGTCACCGATTCCCTGCGCCAGGGTTTTATACGTCCCTCCACTTCGCCCGCCTCCTCAAGTTTCCTTATTGTTAAGAAGAAGACGGCAGTCTGCGCCCTTGCATTAATTACCGATCACTGAACAAGGGGACGATACGATTTAGTTATCCTCTACCCCTCATTCCATCTGTGATCGAGTCAATGCATGGGGCGCGCTTCTTCTCAAAATTAGATATTCGGAGTGAGTACAAGTGGAAGACAGCATTCAGCACAACCACGGGGCATTACGAATACCTGGTGATGCCTTACGGTTTGATGAATGCTTAATCCGTCCTCCAGTCTTTTGTGAAGGAGGTGTTTTGGTACATGATTGGTCGCTGTGTAGTGGTTACATCGAAGACATTCTGGTGTATTATTTTACGCGCACCGAGCATGTGTCCCTGGTTCGCAAAGTGCTGGCCTGACTGTTGGAACATGACCTTCTGCCAAGGCAGAAAAGTGTCTGTTTATCCAAAAGTCTGTCTCCTTCCTCGGATACCGCATTACCACCTCAGGTGTGGAGATGGAGGGAGATTGCATTTCAGCCGTGCGTAATTGGCCGACTACAACCACGGTAAAGGAGGTGCTGCTATTTATTGGCTTTGCCAACTACTATCGGAGGTTTATCCGGGGCTTTGGCAAGGTCGCAGCTCTCATCAAATGTCTGTTGAAGGGTGGGCCGTCCCGGCTCCGCTGGTCTGCTGAGGCTGACAGTGCCTTCAATAACCTGAGGGGTGTGTTCACCTCAGTCCCGGTACTGGCCCACCCCGATCCATCACTACCACTCGTAGTGGAGGTGGATGCGTCCGAGGTAGGGATAGGCTCGGTCCTATCTCATCGCTCAGGCACGCCACCCAAGGTCCGCCCCTGAACTACGACGTTGGTGATCAAAAGCTGTTGGCTGTTGTCCGAGCCATGACCGTGTGGACGCACTGACTCAAAGGGGCGAAACACCCTTTCCTCATCTGGACGGACCACCGTAACCTGGAGTACATCCGGGCAATGAGGAGGCTGAACCCTTGCCAGGACAGGGGGGCCCTATTCTTCACACGGTTCAATTTTACACTTTCATACATCTTGGGTATGAAGAACGTGAAGGCAGACGCACTGTCATGGCTGTACGACACAGAGGAGAGGCCAATAGACAACACCCCCATACTCCCGGCCTCCTGCATTGTGGCGCCGGTAGTGTGGGTGATGGACGTAGATATAGAGCAGGCGTTACGCACAGAACCATCTCCACCTCAGTGTCCAGCTGGGCTGCAGTACTTGCCTGCTCTTGTCCGTGACCATCTGATCTATTGGGCACACACGTGCCCCATCTCTGGTCACCCAGGTATCGGCCGTACAGTGCACTGCCTGACCAGAAAGGACTGGTGGCCTACCTTGGCTAAGAACATGAGGGTGTATGTCTCCTCCTGCTCGGTGTGCGCCCAGAGTAAGGCACCTAGGCACCTCCCTGCGGGTAAGTTACAGCCTTTACCAGTTCCACAACGGCCATGGTCGCACCTGAGTATTGATTTCCATTCTGATCTTCACCTCTCTCAAGGTAACACCACCATCCTGGTCGTTGTGGACCGCTTTTCCAAAGCCTTCCGCCTCCTTCCTCTGCCCGGTCTCCCCACAGCTCTGCAGAATGCGGATGCCCTGTTTACACACGTCTTCCGGCACTACGGGGTACCAGAGGACATAGTGTCTGACCGGGGTCCCAGTTCACATCCAAGGTCTGGAAGGCGTTCATGGAACGTCTGGGGGTTCGGTCAGCCTGTCCGCTGGTTTCCACCCCGAGTCTAATGGGCAGGTGGAACGGGTGAATCAGGATGTGGGTAAGTTCCTGCGGTCCTACTGCCAGTACCGGCCGGGGGAGTGGTCAGTGTTCTTGCCATGGGCCGAATATGCCCAGAACTCTCTTCGTTACTCCTCCACTAACCTAATGCCATTCCAATGTGTTGTAGGTTACCAACTGGTTCTGGCACCGTGGCACCAGAGCCAGACCGAGGCTTCTGCGGTGGATGACTGGTTTCGGCGCGCGGAGGAGACGTGGAACGCTGCTCACGTCCACCTCCAACCCGCCATGCGTCGTCAGAAGGCCAACTCTGACCGCCACCGCAGTGATGCCCCGGTCTTCGTACCGGGTGATCGGGTCTGGCTCTCGACTTAGAATCTGACCCTCCGCTTGCCCTGCCGGAAGCTGATCCCACGGTTTGTGGGGCTGTTCAAAGTCCTGAGGAGGATAAACGAGGTTACTTATAGCTATTTACTCCCACCAGATTATGGTATTAACTCCTTGTTCCATCTGTCTTTCCTAAGGCCGGTGGTGGCTGGTCAGCTCCAGGAGTCTGAGGTGCGGGAGGTCCCTCCGCCTCCTCTGGACATCAAGGGGGCCCCGGCGTGCTCCATCCGTTCCATCCTGGATTCAAGGCGTCGGGCCTTCAGTACCTCGTGGAGTGGGAGGGGTACAGTGCGGAGGAGCGGTGCTTGGTCCCGGTGAGGAATATCCTCGATCCCTCCCAGTTGCGGAATTGTGTCACCTTTCCGGCTCGCGCTGCTCCGCATCCTCCTTGGCCGTCCCCGAGGTCAGTGTCGGCGCGTTACTGGAGCTGCGTGTCAAGGAAGGGGAGTGCTGTCACAACTTCCTCTGAAGCTGCCTCCTCTCCTGGTTCTGGCAGGCTTTGGCGTTCGATTTCACCGGCCTTCTAGCCACTGCGGCTCCTCATCTCATCATTCCATTTGTTTTGTCTTGTTTATTACACACACCTGGTTCATATCCCCTCATTAATATGTGTATAAGTGTTCCCTCTGCCCCCTTGTCCTTGTGGGTGATTGTTTATTGTGAGGAGAATGTAGCTCGGTTGAGCTCTATGTATTTTGTGTTGCCGGGGTATATTTTCCCTGTGTGCCTGTTTGGTTCCAGTCCGAGTACTGACTCTACCTGCACAGACTCTACCTGCACTGACTCTACTTGTACTGACTCTACATGTACTGACTCTACCTGCACTGACTCTACCTGCACTGACTCTACCTGTACTACTCTACCTGCACTGACTCAACCTGTACTGACTCTACCTGCACTGACTCTACCTGCACTGACTACCTGTACTGACTCTATCTGCACTGACTCTACCTGCACTGACTCTACCTGTACTGACTCTACCTGTACAGAGTCTACCTGCACTGACTCTACCTGTACAGAGTCTACCTGCACTGACTCTACATGTACTGACTCTACCTGCACTGACTCTACCTGTACTGACTCTACATGTACTGACTCTACCTGCACTGACTCTGCCTGCACTGACTCTACCTGTACAGAGTCTACCTGTACAGAAACTACCTGCACTGACTCTACATGTACTGACACTACCTGTACTGACTCTACCTGTACAGACTCTACGTGCACTGACTCTACCTGTACTTACTCTACCTGTACAGACTCTACCTGTATTGACTCTACCTGTACTGACTGTGAATACCAAAAAATTTAATTATACAGATGATTAACAAAACATGCAAACGACAGAATTCATATATTGGTTTTTGTGGTGAATGTGAATGAAAAAAACTGTTTTCATAATGGATTTCATACACATACCTTGTCCATAATGTTTATTTTTTTATTTATTTCACCTTTATTTAACCAGGTAAGCCAGTTGAGAACAAGTTCTCATGTACAACTGCGACCTGGCCAAGATAAAGCAAAGCAGTGCGATAAAAACAACACAGAGTTACATATGGGGTAAAAAAACATAAAGTCAAAAATACAACAGAAAATATATATACAGTGTGTGCAAATGTAGCAAGTTATGGAGGTAAGGCAATAAATAGGCTATAGTGCAAAATAATTACAATAATATTAACACTGGAATGCTAGATGTGCAAGAGATTATGTGCAAATAGAGATACTGGGGTGCAAAAGAGCAAAATAAATAACAATATAGGGATGAGGTAGTTGGGTGGGCTAATTTCAGATGGGCTGTGTACAGGTGCAGTGATCGGTAAGGTGCTCTGACAACTGATGCTTAAAGTTAGTGAGGGAGATAAGTGTCTCCAGCTTCAGAGATTTTTGCAATTCGTTCCAGTCATTGGCAGCAGAGAACTGGAAGGAATGGCGGCCAAAGGAGGTGTTGGCTTTGGGAATGACCAGTGAGATATACCTGCTGGAGCGCAGACTACGGGTGGGTGCTGCTATGGTGACCAATGAGCTAAGATAAGGCGGGGATTTGCCTAGCAGTGATTTATAGATGGCCTGGAGCCAGTGGGTTTGACGACGAACATGTAGTGAGGACCAGCCAACAAGAGCGTACAGGTCACAGTGGTGGGTAGTGTATGGGGCTTTGGAGACAAAACGGATGGCACTGTGATAGACTACATCCAGTTTGCTGAGTAGAGTGTTGGAGGCTATTTTGTAAATGACATCGCCGAAGTCAAGGATCGGTAGGATAGTCAATTTTACGAGGGCATGTTTGGCAGCATGAGTGAAGGAGGCTTTGTTGCGAAATAGGAAGCCGATTCTAGATTTAACTTTGGATTGGAGATTCTTTATGTGAGTCTGGAAGGAGAGTTGACAGTCTAACCAGACACCTAGGTATTTGTAGTAGTCCACATACTCTAGGTCAGACCCGTCGAGAGTGGTGATTCTAGTCGGGTGGGCGGGTGCCAGCAGCGTTCGATTGAAAAGCAAAAATGTAGAGGCCTATGGGATTTTCATTGAAGAGGTAAGGGAGGAGGATGTAAATGTAATCAGCATTACATACCAATACCAATTGACTTACCTTTGTATGCCTCCTCATCTGCATTCCTGCAGACACAAAAGTGAGCAGTTCAGTCATCTGCATCCAATACAGCTACCTCTTTGTTGATTGATATCAATTGAATTGTGTCCATTTTCTGTTTTAGAAAGATTTGCACAAATATAAAAAGGTATCATAATAAAACAATATCAATTTAGATCATGCAAGGGACAAACCTTACCTTAAATTGCCTCATCTTTACATTTCTCAGTTAAGTGCCTGCACCTGCTGTCCTTTCAAATCCAAATGTTTCAGTTGGGCAGTTAGGTTCCTGCAAGAACCCCCACCAACTAAGGAGGTTCCTCGATGAACCCCACCTCCTATGGGGTTCTTGGAAGAACCTTTTGGGGGTCATTGTCAGTGCCAAGAACCATAAGGATCTTCAAAGAACTTTGAGGATCTTAGAAGAACCCTTGTTGACCCATCATTTTTAAAGTGTACTGCCGTGGTTACAGAATGATTATATGTGCATAAATATGATGAGACAGCAAATATAGCTAGAATAAATACTTTGCATGATCCTGTTGCTTGTATAACTCTCTCTCTCTCTCTCTCTCTCTCTCTCTCTCTCTCTCTCTCTCTCTCTCTCTCTCTCTCTCTCTCTCTCTCTCTCTCTCTCTCTCTCTCTCTCTCTCTCTCTCTCTCTCTCTATCTTTCTGTTAGAGAGATCTTTTCCCATGATATAGAAGAGGAGTGACCCGAGAGAGAAAGTAAAATATAAACCAGTTTACAGTTAAAATAAGGTATTTTTTATTCAATCCGTGTCTCCATTTTGCCATTGAAGCCAGTGGTTGATCATTTAAAGGTAGAGATGTTCTCAAAACAATTAAACTGTTAACTTTTACCCTGATGTCTATCTACTTATGCAGCATCCCTTCTGATTTGAATACTGCAAGATGTGCAGTGTGGTTTCCCTTCGGTGTCCATGTGCATCAATGGAAATGTTGTGATTTCCATGTTCAACTCATGCATGGACCATTAGCTTCCCCCCAGCCATAGCACCGCTAGCCACTGTGCTAAAACAGCTAACCTCCTGTTAACATGGAAAGTAAAAGGCTTGGCTTGAGTTAAGGGGTCTTGCTCTTTTGTATAAGGTAGCTATTTCAAATCTATACATTCCAATTACACACTACTTCACTGCAACAGTTAATTTCAGTAAAAGGGAATTCGCAGTCAACATTAATAAAAAAAATACATGAATTGGTAATACATAATGTAATGAATTACATTTAATAATAATATATATTTAAATTCTCAAAGACTACATTTACCTAAATGATCCCTTGACCTCTGTGACACAGACTTTCAAATCACAGCTCCAGTCATTTGCATCAGCAGCCTCAGCTGCTGGCCATGTTTGTTTCTCCCTGTAGCTCAGCCACTTTGACTGTCTAATGAGAACACATTTGGAGCAAGGCTGAACTTGGCTGGCACCATATTCCCTATTTAGTGCACTAGTTTTGACTGGGGCGTAAAAGTGCTCTGGTTAAAAGTAGTGCACTATTAATTGCTATGTGGGACTTCACCACTTCTACCTTCAAACAAAGAACTAAACTAAACATAAGAAAAACATCTTTACAAGCTGTTGAACCTATGATATGAATGGGTGTAGTGCATCAATATCTTCTCATAAGACATTACTGAAGCATTATGTAGATATCAAAAGAGATAAGATTGTGACGAGGTGTGAATGAAGGAGTCAGGCGCAGGAGGTAAAACACTGAAGTCCAGAGTTTATTCCGTTCACATAAATAAAACGCACCAAGCGTCAACACGAAACAATTACAAGGGAAATATTCCACTTTGGCAATAACAAATGGAAGAGTAGCTCAACCAAGCTCCTGGCTCTCACAATGAAACAATCACTCACAAAGACAAGGGGAACAGAGGGAACACTTATACACATACTAATTAGGGAAATGAGCACCAGGTGTGTGTGATTGACAAGACCAGACATGACAAGTGGAGTGATGAGAATGGGATCGGCAGTAGCTAGTAAGCAGGTGACGATGAACGCCGAAACCTGCCCGAACAAGGAGGGGAGGCAGCCTCGGCGGAAGACATGACAAAGATATCAAAGATAACAACATTGTTTGCTATTAGTCTTTAGTCTTGTTCTACCATTTATGACTACAAAAATAAACTCTCTCAAGTTTCGATTTTAACTGTATACTTGGCATTTTAAATTATGATCACAGCTTTGCATATCACTCCCTCAGCTTGATGTTAGATCCTGATCCAATATTAAACAGTCTGTCCCTAATGGCATCCTATAACCATTATATTGCACAACTGTAGGGGATATGGTAGTGTACTACATAGGGAATAGGGTGCCATTTGGGATGAACACATAGTCACACTTACACACCACCTAGGTGTGGCTTGTGGCTTCAGCTATCATATCAGTCTCATTCTAGAATCACAATCTCAGTCTATAAACTCTGCATACATGGATCAGAGAGAGTTTTCCATCCATGTATATCTTGTTGATTCTTTACGATAGTGTGTTTACATCAAATATAAGTTAATTGCAATCTACTGAACTGTAATTGTGAAGTACCTTTTACAATGCTGTTGTTAATTAATAATAATTGAAGTTTAACTGCTTAAATTGATATTTTACTTCATAGATTTTAATTAAATTGAATATTATCTTTGTTCCGGAAAAACCTTGTATCTCACTTTTTGACTCAGACATTGAATTATGTCCTCTCCTGCTAGCTGTGCCACTAGAGATCCTGGTTCTCTCTCTCTTTCTCTCTCTCTCTCTCTCTCTCTCTCGCTCTCTCTCTCTCTCTCTCTCTCTCTCTCTCTCTCTCTCTCTCTCTCTCTCTCTCTCTCTCTCTCTCTCTCTCTCTCTCTCTCTCTCTCTCTCTATCGCTCTCTCTCTCTCTCTCTCTCTCTCTCTCTCTCTCTCTCTCTCTCTCTCTCTCTCTCTCTCTCTCTCTCTCTCTCTCTCTCTCTCTCTCTCAATCTCTCTGGGCTGCATTTGTCACAATGTGTAACTCTCTCTTTTAACCAGATCATTGCCATTGACTCAGTTCATCTATTTTCTGAAGAAATGAATTTCACAGAAGTAAACTCCTCTTCTCTAAACCTCTCCCACCCTGAAGACCTAAACCTACACTGGGAAAACTGTAAGGACCTAACCTCAGTGTTCCTTGCCTGTGAACTCACAGCTTTGGCTCTGGCTTTCCCCATCCATGGCTACACTCTCTGGCTCATCACCAGCTCCGCCTCCATCACCACGAAGATCTTCATTTTCAACATGGCCGTCGTAGAGCTTGTATACTACCTGTTTAGCCTGGTAGCCGACTTTGTTTTCCTCGTCAACAGATACCAGAGCCACTTCCGCCTCTCTCCTACTCTACAGCCGTCCCGTGTTCCAGTGCTGCATCTGTGTAGAGCGCTACCTGGCGGTGGTCCACCCTGTGGTCTACATGAAGTACAAACCCTTAAGGTACAGGGTGGGGTGGGTGGCCGGGGCCTGGGGGGTCACGCTGATGTTCACAGGGACGGCTGTTTCCCTCTACGCACCTCAGTTCCCCATCCACTGCTTCCTCACCTACATCCTGCTCTTCCTATGGGTCGATCTATCCTGCAGCCTCTTGATGGGGGACTAGGCCTTTTTATTTAGCATTATTACCGGTCCAGGGGATTGAGGGAAGGAGAGGAAGGGTGAAAAAGAGGAGGGAGGGAACCTGATGAAGAGAAGAGCCTCCTGTAACGTCCAGATCATCCTGCTGACCTTGATGCTGAACTACTCTCCTACGATCATCAGGGAAATCCTTGATAGATTAATTATTAATGACTAATTATTACACCCTGAAACTGTGTATAATGTGTTGTGTGAGTGTAGGACCAGTAAGCTACCATTGAGCTACTATTTAGCAAAATGAGTAAGAGTTAGACCAGACAACAATGGAGAACTGTCTAAACCAAGATAAAGGGGCCTCCCAATTTAGGGAGGATGCGATATCTGCACCTGGCCGAGCAAGGAGTGGGAAAAGATAAGAACAGTGATGGTCAGGAGAGCAGAGGAAAACATGAGCTAAGCCGAGGTGTGTGTGTGTTTACAAGATGTGTATAGTGGAAAAATACAGGCCGCCTAAGGGGGGGGGGGGCATAATTTTTAGTATGACTTATGTGTATAAAAGGATTGTACCACCATTTTGTTTCAGAATTCTCAATGAATAAATATCTCTGACCATGCAGACCGGGACTCTGGGCGTTACTTAAATCCCAAAAGACTTACAACCTTTTGGGAGACGCACAGAGACACTAAAATAGTTTGTTAAATAATTCACGTAACAGCTTGGTCCTTCTGAGCCGGACTCCAATACCCTGTTTCTGTCATTCCAGGTAACTCTGAAAACCGTCGACGGGCGAATGATACATTCGTAAATAGAAAGTCCTGCCCTTTGACATTAAGGGTTAAAACAGGCCAGAGGACACCTGATTAATGACAGAGACGGTGACGGAATCCAAACCTACATTGAATCTCGGCTGCAAGGATAAGGTCAGTAGTCTTTATTCATTAACTTGGTGAAATTGATTTGAGGACTTGCTAAAATATTGAAAAGTAGCAAATTGATCAATGCGTAGCCATTTTAAGTGAAATGTGGGGTTGACTGTCAGGAATTATCAAGATTACATTGTGAGGATAGACTCCTCCGTAAAGTATGAGATAATTCTGGGGGACTAGTCAACCTGGTGGTGGGTCCGTAATGATTCACGGTAATAGGCCATTACCAAAAGAAACTACCCGGTGTTGAAATAGAAGGAACTATTAAAAGTACACCTATGGGATGTAACCTGTAAGAGATTATTGAGCAGTCAACAAATAATCCGGGTTAAACAAATACAAAAAGTACACCAGAAGGAATTAAAATAGCATGTGTGAGAAATAGAATATTAGTTAAGTCAAAAGTCACAAACAACTGTAGATTTTGCTGTAACTCTATCCGTTCTGGAGCCTTATAAACTCCAGGTTACCGATACAACACCAATAATCATGTAAGGTTGTATACGTGTGAGACCTAATGTTTGCTCAAAAGTCACATGAATAATTCCGGGTGGTTGTATAGAGGAGGGAGAACCCATTCCTGTTGTATGAGACTGTCAGGAATTATCAAGATTACATTGTGGGGATCAATCCCTCTGTAAAAGTATGAGATAATTCTGGGGGACTAGTCAAGACTACATATACAGGGAGAGGTGGTTGTATAGAGGAGGGAGAACCCATTCCTGTTGTATGAGACTGTCAGGAATTATCAAGATTACATTGTGGGGATCAATCCCTCTGTAAAAGTATGAGATAATTCTGGGGGACTAGTCAAGATTACATATACAGGAAGGGGTGATTCAAGGTGTTGTTGTGTGAAGCTATTTTGAATTACTTGTTAAATTGACTTGTTATATAGAAGAGGTGGCTAAGGGTTTTTTAACAGTACCAACCATGGGGGGGGGCAAATCCTCACAAGAGGTCCCAGAATTTACTGGGGACGAGAAATACTTGATGTAATTAAAATGGAATCCAGGGATAGAAGAAATCTCCATTATGTAACCAGGTGGAGGGAGAGGTATGGTTTTGAGGGACGTCTAGACGCAGATAAACTCGAATCCATGCTTAAACAGATACATAAGATGTGTAAAGGAGAAATAAGCAGTGAGAGAGAGAGAGAGTAGGAGGGGGCCAGTACCCAACTGATAGCCTTACCTAATCTATTGGCAGGGAATGAAGGGGCCCCAGCAACCTTAGATGTATACAGTAATAATAATAATAATATGCCATTTAGCAGACAGGCCATGAACACAGAGGACGTGGCCAGAGCGGTAGAAGGAATGACCCACTCCGAAACAGGAATAGTAAGGTTTGGGCTGCCGTTAGAGGGCAGTGGGTTTCAGGGGATGCCCAGAGGACACTTTTGCCATGGGCCGATTACGGAGAGTATGTTGGGAAAATAACTGAATTGTGTAATAGCCTCAGAGAGACATGCAATCCATCATGAGCAGAATAACAGACAGGACAGAGCCAAGAAAGAAGAGGAAGATGCAGAGTAACTAATTGCCACTCTGGGAGAGATGGCGGGTAGAACTAGAAACTTAGGAGAGAGAGGAGATAAGGCAGGAAGAAAAGAGAAGTGAGTGAGAGGGAAAGAGAAGTGAAGGTTGAGGTCTCCGTGCCTCCCCCAGAGCAGAGGGCAGAAAGGTTATATCCAAACTTGGCAGACCAGGCATGGAGAGAAAATCCAGATGATGAATACGTAGGGAGGAGAAGGAGAGTGCAGGGGAATAATGTTGCCCCCAACCGGCCCCACCTCCCTATGAGGAAGAAGGGGCTGGAGGAGGAAGGGAAGATGAAGGTGAGGAAGAGCCAGAGGTAGAGGAGTACCAGACAAGGGCAGAGAAAGTCAGACAGGAGAGAAAAGAGAGAAAAGAGAGAAGAGAGGGAGAGAGAAGTCCATCCCCCAGCTTTGAGCGTGAGGAAGAGGAAGAAAAGGCATGACTAGTCCTTGAGGGAGAAATAGTAGACTCTAGTGAGGGGAAGACTAAGGAACCCTTTGATCCAAATTGTGAGGTGTTCGAATTGGCTACTATTGACTTAGCACTTCAACAGGAACAGAAACCTTATTTGACATTGACAGTAATGGGTATGAAAATTAAATTCCTTTGTGATACGGGAGCCTGCAGGACAGCAACCTGTGCAACAGACAAGCCAGATGGAGTCAGGATTGATGGGGAGAAAATCATAGTGCGATCTGCCTCTGGTCATCAATTTATTGAAAGGTTATCAGCCCCAATAACCCTAAAACATGACCAATCAGGATGAGAGGCAACCATACCCATCCTGATATCTAAGCTGTGTCGGGTAAATTTACTAGGACGTGATGTAATGACTAAATTGAATGTGGCTGTCATTTCCGCTGAGAGGGGAATGAAAGTACACACAGTCAGAGACAATATGGTGGTCTGTGGGGAAGGGGAGCCATGTTATTGGGATAGGCAAGATTTGTTTAGGGTGGGAATAACTGATATTCCCCGAACCTTGATGGAACTTGCTGATGATGTAGTACCAGGCCCCACTAAAATGTCCCCCGATGACCTACACTGTACTCTCTGGTATAACAAACACCCAGGTCCAGATGCAATCTATGAGAAAGCATTATTTAAAACCACAGAAAGGACTATAGCCTTGAAATGGTTTCACTATGACAACACCCACGCAGTAGTGGAGGTGGAAATAGGGCCCCAAAGTCAGAGACTGTTCAGGGAAAGATGGAGCTCACATGTGTCCCTAGCAAAGGAGCCAGCAGAGGACTGGAAAGACATGGGCCAGTGGGTATCCAAGGGTAAGAGGATCACTGATTGGGTCAATATTGTGAGTGGCGATCAACACAGCCCATCCACAGATAGTACATTTAGATGAGAATAGCAGATGCTGAGGAGAGGAATACCTGTTGACAGAACAACAGGAGTCAGACTTAAAAAAAGTTCCAGAGCATTTGTGGTCCCGGGGTCCAGCAGACGTAGGATTAATAAAAGGGGTAATTCCAGTACAGGTGATACCCAAATCTAATCATAGGCCATGTCAGAAGCAATACCCTATGAAACCAGAAGCAATAAAAGGTTTGCAGTTTACCAAGAGCAGATTGGGAGGGACCTTGAGGGAGGGCCAATTCCCGGGGAGATAGTGAGGCCAGAAACAAAGGTGCAGTGTCCTGGAAATCACAGTCTGTTTTGTTTTTTTTCAGTTCTGCTGGGAGTACATTGGATGATGGGGTTTTGTGTTGAATTAGAGACAGTGAGACTATTAGTCAATAGCTAGGAGAGAAGAGAGGTTACGGTAGCAAAGACAGACAAGAAGGAAATGGTAATAGTGGAGACAGGAGTGAGTGGAAGTGTTACAATTGTGACAAAACGGGACATTTTGCTAGAGAATGTGAGGAACCGTGTAGTTACTGTGCAAGGAAAGGGCACCAGTTAAGAAACTGTAGGCAGAAGGGGAAGAGAGAAATCAGGAGTCCTCATGACCTGGCTGTTTGGTTGTTGTTTTTTAATTGGGGTTTTCAAATAAAAAACAACACACCTAGTATGATGTTTATAAAGCCTTGTTGTTTCAATTTTGGGGGGTTTTCAGCAGGTCAAGGGTGATAGGTCTTAGAGGAGCACACAGTGAATTTTATGGAGTTTTTTAGGTTTTGGCTGAGTTTGGGGTATATATGATTTCTTATGAGAATGAATGTCATGAGGATTAATGAACACTTGGGATAAGTAACATTTATTAAATATTTAGAATAATGGTAATGTTTGGTATTCTATGGGATGGTATTTCAATTGCCTCTGAACTCTGTTTTAACTTTCTGGTGTTAATTAATCATCCACACTGGTAAATTCTAAAGGCATGAGAGGAGGACTTTAAGATAGTTTATTTTACCAATAAATAAAAATAAGGGATGGCAATTGGATGATAAATTACCAATATTACCTAAGTGATTGTTAGGTAGGTGATAATATTGACACATGGGCAGTGACATGTGTCAAAAGGAGGGATGGATGGTAGAACAGATTAGACAACACTTTGTTGCACATGGGATTACTAATTATTTTTTTAAAAAAAGATGTGTTATCTGTGCTCAAAATAATCACCAGGGCAGACAAAGGGCACCTCAGGGTGAGTATCCTCCGGCTAAGTACCCTTTCCAGCAATTGGAAATGGATTTTATAGTGTTATCACGGAGTGAAGGGAAGAAATTTAGAGTAACCCCAGATAAAATGGGTTATCCCCCTTTGAGAAAGTGTTTGGAAGACCTTACAGAATGCCACAGTTGGCAGAACCAGACAGGCAGACATAGAACTAGAGAGCACCCTAGCAGAACACGTGAGAAGGTCGTTTATTAACCACACCTGTATGTCAGAGGTTTTGTGCCCCCACAGGTGAATTAAAGGAGAAGGTGACCCACTCTATCTAACCAGGAGACTGAAGCAGGCCTGGCGGGAAGGGCCCTACCAAGTACTGCCTTTGCCAGCAGAATAGCTGAGAGATCCATCTGGGTGCATGTCACACACTGTAAAAAGGTAAAACCAGCTACACCTGACGAACAAACACAGAGTTAGGAGAAAGATCCGATCACCACTAGGGCTCGGGGGTTGGCTCCTTAACGAAGATTCCCTTACCCTGTCTGATCATCCCTGTGTGAGTTCGATAGAAGGTAAAGCAATGGGTTGGCCTCTGGCATCTGACATGTTCTCAGGGCGAGGGTGGGGATTCACAGGTCTCCCGACGGTAGGTAGCTGTCTGATTGTGGGGGCCATATTCCTAACACACACGGACCCTCCTGTTTCAGCCAGAAGTGGTAGTTAACCTAACACAAGTTGAAAAGGCATAGGAGACAGCTAGACGTAGGGAAAGGGGAAATACTAGGGACTTTAGGGAAGGACATCACCATATGTATGTCACCATGTACATCCTGGGACTATGTAGTTGCTTATACCAAGCGGGGGGGGGATATGTCAATCTCCATACACAGTTTAGGGACAGGTGTAGTATTGTGAAAGTAGGGAATTATCAGAAATGGCAGTGCGACCCATATGAGGGTAGGTACTGTCTGACAGTCTGAATTATGCTAAAACAGATTACAGACCTGACAAGTAAGATATCTTCTTCAACTGGGGCACCCTATAGAGTAAACCTCTCTGAGGGAGGTAGTGAGACAGTGCAAACTATAGACCTGAAGGAAGTAGTACAGATGGAGACGGAGTAAATAGATTTTAACCTGTGGTTGGAATGGATTCAGTATACGGTCTAAAGAGGACTGTTATGCCTGTAGGACAGCCAAACCAAGGTTAACAACTACTCCGTTCCCCTTGACAGGCTTTAACTCTCTGTCAGGTTAAATGCAAGCCACCTGGGAATGTGGTGAAAGAGTCTTGTAGTAACTTGCACTATCTGTATCCCCCGATAACAAAGTCATCCCGACCTGGGTTGCCTCCGTTTGAAGTCACAGGGGAGTCTTATTGTTTTTCTATGACTAATAAGATAGGATACAGGGTAAGGCATCTTAGCTCCTGCTCCCACACAGAGAATATCACAACTAAAAGAGACCATGACTAATCTCTCCTCTTTGTTGCAGCCAGAGGATTTTAGGAGCCAAAACCAGGCCAGTGCTGACATCTGATGGTTGTGTGGTGATAACTGATTGTGAACTCACCTACATACGCAAACAATCAAACGTGTCAGAGACTGGTGAGTTGTCACGTAGAAAGTAGAACCTCCTCCCGGGATCCTTTGATGAAAGGATATATATATTGATGGGATAGGAGTACCTCGAGGGGTTCCAGAACAATTCAAAGCTAGGAATCAGATCGCAGCTGGGTTTGAATCAAGTATTTTCTGGTGGTCAACAATTAATAAAAACGTAGATTGGATGAATTATGTTTACTATAACCAGCAAAGATTTATAAACCACACTTGTGATGCAATAAAGGGATTAGCTGAGCAGACAGCGGCAACTAGCTTAATGACATGGCAGAATAGAATAGCTTTAGATATGCTTTTGGCTGAGCGGGACGGGGTTTGTGTTCTGTTTGGATCTATGTGCTGTACTTTCATCCCCAAACAATACAGCACCGGACGGGTCCGTGACCAAAGCGCTTCAGGGACTCACCACGCTGGCGAACGAACTGGCTGAGAACTCTGGTATTGATAGCTCCCTAAACGGTTGGTTTGATAACATATTTGGTAAATGGAAAACTATTGTTGTAACTATTCTGGGTGCAGCTATAGCTTCTATGGGTATGCTTGTTCTTTGTGGATGTTGTCTTATTCCCTGTGTCCGAGGGTTGGTGAGCAAGGCGATGGAAAAGGCAGTTTCCCAACAGATGGTGAGATACGGCCCAATCCCGGACTCCGACCTGAGGAATGAAGGATATGACCTACCAGGCTTGGTGGAGGATGACGACAATTCAGATAGTTTGAGACTGGATGAAACTTTTCTTAGTTCTAATGTGTGAAGGTTGCAGTGAAAATCTAACGAAGAGCTGTGATTGGATGTTAACCTAGAACTACAAATATCTAGTTTAAAAGTAATTGTAATGACTTTTGTGTATTAAAGTCTCGTTTTAAGTATGATGTACTAATTAATCAATATTGCAGGATGTGATGAAGCAAATGTTCTTCACTATAGGCTTAGACTGTTGTTTCCAGATAGTGGGTAAACAGGTTAGGTACCATTGCTAAATAGTAACATTACGCTTTTAATCATGGGGTAACCCTGATGAACCTGTATTGAATGAGACACCTTTTAATGTTTTTATATGCAAACCAACTTATATACTTCAATGAGTGTGATTTATTTCTATAACAACATATATTTTGTATGTGCGTAATATTTAGTCAAAGGGTGGATTGATAGATTAATTATTAATGACTAATTATTACACCCTGAAACTGTGTATAATGTGTTGTGTGAGTGTAGGACCAGTAAGCTACCATTGAGCTACTATTTAGCAAAATGAGTAAGAGTTAGACCAGACAACAATGGAGAACTGTCTAAACCAAGATAAAGGGGCCTCCCAATTTAGGGAGGATGCGATATCTGCACCTGGCCGAGCAAGGAGTGGGAAAAGATAAGAACAGTGATGGTCAGGAGAGCAGAGGAAAACATGAGCTAAGCCGAGGTGTGTGTGTGTTTACAAGATGTGTATAGTGGAAAAATACAGGCCGCCTAAGGGGGGGGGGGGCATAATTTTTAGTATGACTTATGTGTATAAAAGGATTGTACCACCATTTTGTTTCAGAATTCTCAATGAATAAATATCTCTGACCATGCAGACCGGGACTCTGGGCGTTACTTAAATCCCAAAAGACTTACAACCTTTTGGGAGACGCACAGAGACACTAAAATAGTTTGTTAAATAATTCACGTAACAATCCTTCAGGATCATATTTCTTTAGATCATTCAGGTGTATTCTGACCCCCATTATTTCTCCTTCAGTGTGTTGGGTAGCTTTACTCAACCCTTCCTCTACCTCCACAGGGCTGGGAAACTGCCCTGCATCTGGGGTTAAAGAGAAGGATAACTCCACTGTAGGGGAATGGTTGTCTTGCATTTCTCAGGTTATCATTCTGTTCCATTCCTTTTAAACATATTTCATTATTTTTAGAGATTTTGACGTTTGTAATAAGTGGTGTAAATAATCCCAAAATGTTGCTTTTATCATAGCCATCCATCATTTAGTGCAAAAAAAGTTAAAGGACTATTAAACATGTATGTTTACTGTACATTGTTCCATAAGGTTGAAGAGCCCTATGGGTTTGTCAAATAGCTGTACTTCTATTGCCATCGCTGCCAGGTGGCACACATCACTACAAGCGGGTAACTCTGAATCTTCAGGGGTTCGAGGCCCCCTTCATGTCAAGCTTTTTTTTGTTAAGGGAATGGTTAGATGCTGGTCCTCGATTCTCAAATAATCCATATGTGACGAAGTGATTGATTATAATAATGCAAATTATATACTGCACATGTTAGTGTAGCCTACATGTCTCTGTGTTATACTGTAGCCCATATTGTAGGGACAATTACTAATGTACCAGTAGCCTATGTGTCGGTCTGCAAGAGGGACTCCAGGATTGTAAAAAAATATAAAATCACATCAAACCAAATTGTATTGGTCACATACACATATATAGCAGATGTTATTGTGGGTGTAGTGAAACGCTTAAGTTCCTAGCTCCAACAGTGCAGTGATATCTAAAAATTCACAACAATACACACAAATCAAAAAGTTTTTCCCGAGTGGCGCAGTGGTCTAAGGCACTGCATCCCAGTGCTAGCTGTGCCACTAGAGATCCTGGTTCGAATCCAGGCTCTGTCGTAGATGGCCGTGACCGGGAGACTCATGGGGCGGCGCACAATTGGCCCAGTGTCGTCCTGGGTAGGGGAGGGAATGGCCGGCAGGGGATGTAGCTCAGTAAGTAGAGCATGGCGTTCGCAACGCCAGGGTTGTGGGTTCGATAAAATAATGTATGTGCTAACTGTAAGTCGCTCTGGATAAGAGTGTCTGCTAAATGACTAAAATGTAAAATGTAATATTGAGCAATGTCGGAGTGGCATTGACTGAAATACAGTAAAATAGAATACAGTATATTCAAACATAGATGAGTAAAGCAGTATGTAAACATGATTAAAGTGACTAGTGTTCCATTATTAAAGTGGCCAGTGATTCCATGTCTATGTACATAGGGCAGCAGCCTCTAAGGTGAAGAGTTGAGTAACCGGGTGGTAGCCGGCTAGTGATGGCTATTTAACATTCTGATGGCCTTGAGATAGAAGCTGTTTTTCAGCCTCTTAGTCCCAGCTTTGATGCTTTAATGTAGCGACTATTACTAATGTAGCAGTAGCCTATGTATCAGTCTGCAAGAGGGACTCCAGGAAGCTCCTCATTAAATATATTTGTAATCTTCATTTGCAAGGTTTTGGCTTCACTTCCGTTCGCAATAAATGTCATTCTACATTACAAAGGAAAAAAACATATTTCGCCTCGGATTCACACTTGACACACACAGCAAAACATTCCAGGAGCCAGGATCTCTAGACAGTCAGCCCTTTGTCCAGTTTAAATGTTGCTCGTGTTTTAGTCACTTTGATTGGTAGACTTCAATTAAGGACGCTTTCATGAACAAGTGTTCGATCACATCCAACTATGTCAAAATTTCTAATTGGCTGATGCAGAATTTTTTACAGGAAATAATCACATTTCCAGCTGGCCTTGTTAGCATAGGGCTAAGTGTGCCAGGTTATCTTATGGGAACAGCTAACATGTAGCGATCTATAGAGTGCAACTACGTCAATTAATTTAATTGGTTGATGCAGATTTTGAGAAAGATGTCAAAAAATGTTGCAGGTATGTACCCAATCATTTCCAACCTTGATTACATCGGGATAAGATCAATTATGCCTCTGGGAATACTTGGGAACAGATGTACCTTACTTTTACTTTTGAGCAGATTTACTGGTAATGTTTATATTTTATATCTAACAACTGAAAATATATGAAGAAATGCTTAGTTTTTTGACAAATAGAAACATTGATTGTGGGCCAACTATTGTGGAATCCTGACCTATACTGTATTCACTATCCAATTAGAAAGAGATCCTGAATCCAAACAACAGACTGATACTGTGTATGTCTGAAGCCCATATGATGTGATTATGGAAGGTGAAAGAGTCAGGTCTTGCAGGTGGCTGGGCTAACCTGTGGCTGGGACAGACAGGTGCTGAGTGATATGAGTGATGATGCTTCTATTTCCCACAATGCCAGAATGTAAATCCCTGAGTAGGTGTGTGTGTGTGTGTGTGTGTGTGTGTGTGTGTGTGTGTGTGTGTGTGTGTGTGTGTGTGTGTGTGTGTGTGTGTGTGTGTGTGTATGTGTGTGTCCGTGCATCATATGCATTTTGTTAATCTGTGTTTTGTTCATAATACGCTTTGATAGGATTTCTAGTCAAATAAAATGACTTGCTGTAAACTAGTCATACAATGGTGCTCAATTCATCACTGCCCACAGGTGTGTGTATGTAAATAACACAACACGTGACTTGTCAGGAAGAACAGAGACCATTGGCTAAAATCACTCATACATGTAGGTGTTGTACCATCTGGTTGGACTAAGCTTTCTGCTGGAGAGAGAAGTACGAATATCGCAAAGCAAGGTCTGACTTACCAAAACAACTAAGGTAGTTTATTTTACATTTTACCCTTATTGAGTATGTTATCTCAGGCTAATTGTTTAACAGCACCTCTTCGTGTTTTCATTCAGACTTTCTGAGACAATGCACAATATGCTGACATAAGAGTAGACTTACATGTATCAAAGTATTTTTATGTATGTTTGCATCAATATATTGAATCAGTTTTTTTTGCCAACAATATATTGAAACATAAAGTCATGAATCATGTAATCTCCCCTCTCTTGTATCTCTTGTTCCAAAAGGATGAATGACTCTTCAGGAAATCACACTTACTTTGACAGATGGGAGGTGTGCTTGGACCGGGGCAATGTTGCGCCAGTGATCTGCCATGCTGCCCAGGTCCTCTGCTTCCTACTGGGGATGCCAGCCCTGGTCTGGTGCCTCTGGCTCTCTCTGAGTGGAAGTCTCTCTGGAGGTCTCAAACCCACTCAGGTCTTCCCTATTAACCTGTTTGCAGCGGAGCTGGTGTTCTGTTTCCAGGGTCTCCTTGAGGTGATAAGCTATCTAGTCAGCCAGAATATCATGTTACGGCAGACTATTTATGTCTTGTATTACCTCGTCTGGACCTGCAGGCCCCTGATCCAGAGCTGCATCTGTGTGGAGCGCTACCTGGCGGTGGCCCAACCTGTGGCTTTCCTCAAGTACAGGCTCCGGAGGTACAGGGTGGCGTGTTCAACAGTGACCTGGGTGTTGTCACTTGCTTACGCATGTTCTCCCGTCTCTTTAATTGGTTATGAAGATACAGCAGATTATGTGCTCATTAGTGTGTATTGCCTTGGGGTTGCCTTAATTTCTCTCTGCTGCTTCTTCATCCTGCGTGTGCTGAAGCAGCCTGGTCCAGGAGAGGTAGAGGGGGGCAGAGGGGGAGAGAAGATACAGGGGACGACAGACCCACAAAAGATGAGAGCTTTTGGGATCGTCTTAACCAACCTGGTGATCATCTTGGCGAGCTCCATCCCGATGGTTGTTGGTTGGACCGCTCTGTTATTTAATATTTTCTACTTCTGCAATATCTTCCCCTTGTTGCTGATGATTAACATCTTCAGTGTCCTGTTCTCACCCCTGATGCACCTCTACAGAGAGGGAAGGCTGCCATGCCGAAGAGGGCCAGAGACACATTAGACTTACAATTGTGGGCACTAAAATTACAGTTTTTTGTGACAAACTATCGCTAAATGATGGTAGAGAGTTGTGTTAAATAGACATTTAATAATACAAATTGTTCTACCAATACTGTGGCGCAGCCTAACTTCTCAGTGCCTGCAACTGTAGTTTAAACATACATAGACAAGGCCTAGGCGTATAATACATTGTGTATTTTTTATTTGATAAATCGTTTTTATTTTACTTTATTTGGTGGCATGTAGCAATATAATTTTGTGAGATACTGCATGTTAGCATTAGAGTTGTTTATAACTACAGCTTCATCACTTGTTTCGCATTTATAGTGAATGCTGGTTCCTTTGATTAATTATACAATTCATATTAGGATGGGGTGGATAGGTAAAGGATTAGGCCCATTCATTTAGCATCAGCATTAAGTAATGGTTGTTTTGTTCATCATGGTATGTTCTACTTTGAACTTAGGTTCCTTGTCAGTCAATAAGATGACATAATTTTGTTCAAATGTATGGGGACTGAATGTACATGAGACTTGACTAATACTGTCATCGTTGCTCAACATTCTAACTCAGACATTGCACACACCTAGAAAGCCATTAGGCTCCATCCACACTTGGAATAGACATGAACCCCCCTGATGTTAAACTGGTAGTTCGTGATTTTGGCAATGAGGCCCATCATCTACTTTCCCAGAGTTAGATGAACTTGTTGATACCATTTTTATGACTTCCCGTATTTGTGCTTAGCTAGTTAGCATTGGATTGCCGAACTAGCTCTAAATTCCTTCATATTGGACTCAGATACATTAAAATGGTATCCACACGTTTATTTGACTCTTGGGAATTAGAAAAAGAGCCTCCCAAATTATCCCTTTAACAGCTATTTTAATGGCAGATGCACATCAATTCAAATGTCTATACATTAGTCAAATAAAGGCTAGTATAGATGTATGTCATCTTGTTTTGAAAACTCTTCATAGCATACAGTAGGTACTAAATCATAACCCCTCGACAGAGGTATAGACGATCATTCTTCTCCGATAAAAACAAGCCATAACAGGTACAGTGTAAACTAAATTTCAGAGGAGGGAGGGAAACTGATGAAGAAGACACCCTCCCGTTCCGTCCAGATCATCCTGCTGACCTTGATGTTGAACTACTCTCCTACCATCCGGGAAATCCTTCAGAATAAGGTTTATTTTAGCTCCATAAGTTGTATTCTGACCCATCTTACTCTTTATTTCAGCATGTTGATTAGCTTTACTCAGCACCTCCTCTCCCTCCGCAGGGCTGGGAAATCTGCCTGTCATGCCCTGGCTCTGGGGACTCTTAATTGTTGAGCCAGGGTGTGGATTTTCTATGTTTTGTTTGCTATGGTTTTCGTTCTAGATCGGTTAGATCTATGTTGGCCAGGGTGGTTCCCAATCAGAGGCAGCTGTAGCTCGTTGTCTCTGATTGGCAACCATACTTAGGCAGCCTGTTTTCACTAGTCATTGTGGGATCTTGATCCGAAAGGTTTGTGTTATGACCTAGGACTTCACGTATCGTTTGGTTTGTTGTATTGGTTTGTTGTGTACTCAATAAAGAATGTACGCTTATCACGCTGCGCCTTGGTCCGCTTCCAATAACGATCGTGACACTGCCCTGCATCTGGGGTTGAAGAGAAGGATAACTGCAATGTATGGAAAAGGTTGTCTTGAATTCCTCTAGTTATCATTCTGTTCCATTCCCTTTAATCATATTGTTCATGCTATTTAGAGGTTTTGACATTTGTAATAAGTGGTTTATGGTTCAACTAAACAGTGTGTGCAGGGGGGTTAATGGTTTGATTGATGTGTGTGAAATTGCCATTTATTTGTCGTTGTATAGCTGTTAATCTGAGTGAAATTAGGGAGAGAAATTGTGAGATTTTACTATCACCTCATCCTCACAGTTATACGTGATACCTGACTGTTTTACCTGGTTGGACAAATTGTAACCCAACAAAATACAGTATCTACTACTTTAACTTTTCTAAATGATCTTTAAACTTGTTTTACATCTTGTATAGTAGTTGCTTATCTACTATTGAGTGATGTTCTATATTAATATGAATTGCTGTATGTTTTAAAAAGAGGTGTGGAATAAAGCAAATCTGATTGATTCAGGTCCCTCTCTGTCTCACTTTCATTACAGCATGTCATCAAATATACTGTATATCCCCCTTCAGTGATGAATGCACATGGCTTGGCTAGTTGTATAACCACTATGAAACGTTCAAACCCAGACAGGGCCCACTGCATACAAACATTCCATGATTATTGGGACTTGCCTGATGTTTGTATTTGTCATTTACATGACAGCCAACATAGTCTTATAGCTGTTGTAACTGCCTCTGAAGGAGTAAACCACTGGACAAAACTGGCAGAATTTACGTTCATTTTAACCTAAAAATATATATATAATGACATTGAATCAACATGGAAAACGAATTAGATTTGCAAGAAGTAATCAACTTTTGATTTATTAGGATTCCCATTAGCTGACGCCAATCAGCTAGTCTTACTGGGGTCTGATATATAACGAAAAATACATTACAGACAAAAGTACTTTACAGTTAACAAACATTTTAAAACATTAACATGTAGTGTGTGTGTGCATCTATCAATTACACAGACATGTCAGTACATTCACGCAACAAGTATGTCACATGGGGGTGTGGCGTTGTGCTGTGACGTGTTGCTTTATTTGTTGTTTTCAAACCAGATTTGCTCATTCACTTGCGCTAAATGAGATGGAAGGGCGTTCCATGCACTAATGGCTCTGTATAATACTGTACGTTTCATTGAATTTGATCTGGACCTGGGGACTTTGAAAATACCCTTAGTGGCATGTCTGGTGGGATAAGTGTGTGTTTCTGTGCCTTGCGTAGATTGACAATGCAAAAGATTTGGAATTTCCAAGACATTAATGTTTCTTATAAAAACAAGAAGTCATACCGTTAGTCTTTCCTCAACTCTTAGCCAAGTGAGACTGGCATGCATAGTATTTATATGAGCCCTCTGAATACAATGAATGGTAAATGCCCTGCTCTCGACAGCAAGGGGTGGTGCGGACGGCCCAGTCCATCACTGGGGGCGAGCTCCCAGCCATATAGGACATTTATAAAGACATCAGCCACCCCAGCTAAGTACTGTTCTCTCTGCTACAGTCTGGCAGGTGGTACGGGGGCATCAGGTCTCAGACCAACAGGATCCAAGACAGCTTATATCTCCCAAAAATAAAACTACTGGAGAGCTAATCAAAGGCTGTCTACATATACCCACAGACTACCTGCGCTGACTCTACCTGCACTGACTCTACCTGCACTGACTCTACCTGCACTGACTCTACCTGCACTGACTCTACCTGCACTGACTTTACCTGTACTGACTTTACCTTTACTGACTCTACCTGTACTGAATCTACCTGCACTGACTCAACCTGCACTGACTCTACCTGCACTGACTCTACCTGCACTGACTCTACATGTACTGACTATACCTGTACTGACTCTACCTGTACTGACTCTACCTGCACTGACTCAACCTGCACTGACTCTACCTGCACTGACTGTACCTGCACTGACTCTACATGTACTGACTATACCTGTACTGACTCTAGCTGCACTGACTCTACCTGTACTGACTCTACCTGCACTGACTCTACATGTACTGACTCTACCTGCACTGACTCTACCTATACAGACTCTACATGTACTGACTCTACCTGTACTGACTCTACCTGCACTGACTCTACATGTACTGACTCTACCTGTACTGACTCTACCTGTACTGACTCTACCTGTACTGACTCTAAACTGTTCTGATAATGGTTTTCATACACATACCTTGTCCATAATGTAGAGGCCTATGGGATATTCATTGAAGAGGTAAGGGAGGAGGATGAAAATGTGATCAGCATTACATACCAATACCAATTGACTTACCTTTGTATGCCTCCTCGTCTGTATACCTACAGACACAAAAGTGAGCAGTTCAGTCATCTGCATCCAATACAGCTAGCCTTCAACATATTCTTATAGCCTAAATATATACTTTTTCAGAAAGATTTGTACAAATTTGAAAAGGTAGATGTTATCATAATAAAACAATATAAATTTAGATCATACAAGGGACATACCTTACCTTAAATTGAGGAGATCTTTACATTTTCTAGTTAAGTGCCAGCATCTGCTGTCCTTTCAAATCCAAATGTTTCAATTAGGCAGTTAGGTTCCTGCAGGAACCCCCACCAAATAAGGAGGTTCCTCAATGAACCCCACCACCTATGGGGTTCTTGGAAGAACCTTTTGGGGGCCATATTCAGTGCCAAGAACCATAAGGTTCTTCAAAGAACTTTGAGGATCTTAGAAGAACCCTAGTTGAACCATTCATTCCTTCCCATTTCTCTCTCTCTCTCTCTCTCTCTCTCTCTCTCTCTCTCTCTCTCTCTCTCTCTCTCTCTCTCTCTCTCTCTCTCTCTCTCTCTCTCTCTCTCTCTCTCTCTCTGTCTCCGTCTGTCTCTTCTAGCTGTCTCTCTCTCTCTCTCTCTCTCTCTCTCTCTCTCTCTCTCTCTCTCTCTCTCTCTCTCTCTCTCTCTCTCTCTCACTCTCTCTCTCTCTCTCTCTGTCTCTTCTCTCTCTCTCCTCATTCCTCTCTCTCTCTCTTTTTCTCTCTCGCTCTCTCCCTCTATCTCTCTCTCTCTCTCTCTCTCTCTCTCTCTCTCTCTCTCTCTCTCTCTCTCTCTGTCTCTTCTCTCTGTCTCTCTCCTCCTTCCTTCCTCTCTCTCTCTCTCTCTCTCTCTCTCTCTCTCTCTCTCTCTCTCTCTCTCTCTCTCTATCTCTCTCTCTCTCTCTCTTGCTCTCTCTCTCTCACTCTTACCTTTAAATGTCAAGCGTGATATTGCATGGTTTCGCATTGAACCCTGGGCATAATGTACTTGTTTGTAAATAGACCTAGTGTTATTCTGATTTAACATTAGCGTGATATTTTATTGGCAGAAAGACATTTACATGTGTTTTATCTTGAAATGATAGATGATTGTTTTTGAAAGTTACAATGAAAAAACTCAGGGCCCTCTCCATCCATAACACATTCTACACAGCACAGCATATTCTCTTCAACCATACTAAACATCACTTAGTGTTGTCATAACCAGTGGAAAACATTTGCATGTCAGGTGTGGTCCATTAAGTGAGGTGATGGGCAGAATCAGTTTACAGACGGGAGCAACACAGGTGTCTAGTGGGGGTGGCTGAGAGTGAATTTACTGCAACTCGCTGTTGGCTGGGCTCTCTGCCTGTGCCATTAAACCCCTACAACTCATCCAGAATGCCGCAGCCCGTCTGGTGTTCAACCTTCCCAAGTTCTCTCACGTCACCCCCCTCCTCCGCACACTCCACTGGCTTCCAGTTGAAGCTCGCATCCGTTACAAGACCATGGTGCTTGCCTATGGAGCAGTGAGGGGAACGGCACCTCCGTACCTTCAGGCTCTGATCAGTCCCTACACCCAAACGAGGGCATTGCGTTCATCCACCTCTGGCCTGCTGGCTCCCCTTCCTCTGCGGAAGCATAGTTCCCGCTCAGCCCAGTCAAAACTGTTCGCTGCTCTGGCACCCCAATGGTGGAACAAGCTCCCTCACGACGCCAGGACAGCGGAGTCACTCACCACCTTCCGGAGACATTTGAAACCCCACCTCTTTAAGGAATACCTGGGATAGGATAAGTAATCCTTCTACCCCCCCCCCCCCCCCCCCAAAAAAAAATAAAATAAATAAAAATAAACATTTTTGGGAAAGTGGTTATCCCACTGGCTATAGGGTGAATGCACCAATTTGTAAGTCGCTCTGGATAAGAGCGTCTGCTAAATGACGTAAATGTGCCCTTAAGCAATGCACTTAACCCTAATTGCTCCTGTAAGTCGCTCTGGATAAGAGCGTCTGCTAAATGACTTAAATGTGCCCTTGAGCAATGCACTTAACCCTAATTGCTCCTGTAAGTCGCTCTGGATAAGAGCGTCTGCTAAATGACTTAAATGTAAAATGTAGATGTGAATGGCAGCATCTTAAGACTGATACACCTTAAGTCGACATCTCCTCCGCCAGCTCTAAGGCTCCAACTGGTGGCAAAACAGACTGTGGTAACTAAGATCTCTGGTTGACAGGGGGGTTCACTGTCTTAGTCAGGATGAAAGGTGGAGACAGGGACAGGGGTTGATACTAAACAGAAGGAATCACTGTCTCAGTCAGTATTAAAGGTGGAGAAAGGGACAGGGGTCGATACTAAACAGGAGGACTCACTGTCTCAGTCAGTATTAAAGGTGGCTGCAGGGACAGGGGTCAATACTAATGCTGAATGAGAGGAGGCTCAGCCAGGGGATGAAGCAGTGCTTCAAGAGGCAGACAAAGTGAAGGTTATCGGAGAGGAGGTTCAGCCAGGTGATGAAGGGATGAAGGTTGAAGGAGAGGTTGAAGCCACAGAGAAGGAGTCTCCAGCATTAGGAGGAAAGAAGCAAGAGGATCAGCCTGATGTGTCTTCGTTACAGCCAGCAGGAGTGAACCAGAGAGAGGATACAGAACCCAACACAGACCAACCTGGAGGTCAGGGTGGAGAGGAGGTCACAGAACCCAACACAGACCAACCAGGAGGTCAGGGTGGAGAGGAGGTCACAGAACGCAACACAGACGAACCAGGAGGTCAGGGTAGAGAGGAGGTCACAGAACCTAACACAGACCAACCTGGAGGTCAGGGTAGAGAGGAGGTCACAGAACGCAACACAGACGAACCAGGAGGTCAGGGTAGAGAGGAGGTCACAGAACCCAACACAGACCAACCGGGTGGTCAGGGTGGAGAGAAGGTCACAGAACCCAACACAGACCAACCTGGAGGTCAGGGTGGAGAGGAGGTCACAGGACCCAACACAGACCAACCCATAGGTCAGGGTGGAGAGGAGGTCACAAACACTATCCCTAACAGTTCTTCAACAGAGTCCAACGTCACTGAAGTCAAAATGCAACATATTTGTCAATTACGACACTTACGTGTTTAGTAACGAAATGTTTTCAAATGGAAAACTCATTCGTTTTTCTTATAGGACATGTACAGGTGGTCCCTCCCTCATTCAGTCCATTCTTCCATGTGGTGACTAATGAACACAACCCTGATGTACTCTATATTCTGAGGAAACTAGCCTCTTATGGGTCCTTTATTCTGAGGTAACTAGCCTCTGATGGAAAAATTATTCTGAGGTAACTAGCCTCTGATGGGTCAATTATTCTGAGGTAACTAGCCTCTGATGGGTCAATTATTCTGAGAAAATTATCCTCTGCTGGGTCCTTTATTCTGAGCTAACTCGCCTCTGATTGGTCTTTTATTCTGAGGTAACTAGCCTCTGATGGGTCCTTTATTCTGAGCTAACTCGCCTCTGATGGGTCCTTTATTCTGAGGTAACTAGCCTCTGATGGGTCCTTTATTCTGAGGTAACTAGCCTCTGATGGGTCCTTTATTCTGAGGTAACTAGCCTCTGCTTTGCCACAAGAGGAAAAAGACAACAGGCTAGCCAGCTCTAAGGTAGAATAGCGCTTGAGATATGGTAGCCAGCCCACTGCATATGCATAGTAGTGGTTGAGATGGCCATCCGCCTTTGTTGATAAGTGGTCAATGAATGGTAACCTGGTTTACATAGATTAGTGGTTTTGGTCATTGTAGATTTGTAGTTGTGGTAAGGTCAGATAACCAACTATATCTAGATAAGTGGTAGATATGGGAAACAGTAGATGGCTGGATCAAATCAAATCAAATCAAATGTATTGTTCACATACACATATTTAGCAGATTACCATAATAGTATACTTGTCATTTTTTATTATGATCACGACTTTGCATATCACTCTCTCAGCTTGATGTTAGATCCTGATCCAATATTAACCAGTCTGTCCCTAATGGCATCCTATAGCCATTATATTGCACAACTTTAGGGGTTTGGTAGTGTACTACATAGGGGATAGGGTGCCATTTAGGATGAACACAGAGTCACACTCACACACCACCTAGGTGTGGCATGTGGCTTCGGCTATCATATCTATCTCATTCTAGAATCACAATCTCAGTCCATGAACTCTGCATACATTGATAAGAGAGAGTTTTCCATCCTGGTATGTCATGTTCTTTACGATAGTGTGTTTACATCAAATATTGTCATGACTTCCTCCGAGGCTGCCTCCTCTCCTTGTTCGGGCAGGCTTCGGTGTTCGTCATCACCGGCCTTCTAGCCACTGCCGCTCCTCATCTCCTCATCTCATCATTCCATTTGTTTTGTCTTGTTTATTACACACACCTGGTTCATATCCCCACATCAGTACATGTATAAGTGTTCCCTCTGCCCCCTTGTTTTTGTGTGTGATTGTTTATTGTGAGGATAGTGAAGCTCGGTGGAGCTCCTTGTATTTTGTATCGCCAGGTTATTTTCCCTGTGTGCCTTGTTGGTTTCAGTGCGCCTGTTTTGCGCACTTGATTGTTTGTAAGCATTACTGAGTAACTCTGTTTTCCGCAATAAATCCTGTAATTCTGTGATTTACCCTCCTGTGCCTGACTCCTTCAACTCACCCATCACAGAATCACAAACCTAAAACATGTAGTCATCAGGAGAGGAGCACCTGCTTGGGATCGTGGCACGGGTCCGGGAGCATTCAACTATGCTAACCAGCTTGGGAGAAGCAATGGATCAGGTTCTCCAGGTCGTCCAACGCCTGGAGAGGAGAGGGCCCAATCTTACGGGACCAGCTGAGTGACCGCGCTTGTCTCCTGCCTCTCGGGGAAAGCCCTGGAGTGGGCCAACGCGGTCTGGAGTGAAGGAGGAGCTGCGTTGGACAGCTACGGGGAGTTCGCTCACCTATTTCGGGCCGTCTTCGATCACGCGCCCCAAGGTAGAGAGGCGGGCGAGCGGCTGGTCCACCTGAGGCAGGGACGAGGACCACGTAGGATTTCGCCCTGGAGTTTCGTACTCTAGCGGTAAGGGTGGAACGAGCGGGCCCTCTTCGACCACTTCCGGTGCCATCTACGAGAGGACGTCCGAAGGGAACTAGCCTGCTGAGACACCACGTTGTCTTTCCATCAACTGGTGGACATGGCCATCTGGTTGGACAACCTGCTGGCTTCTAGAGGATGTCCTGGAAGGGGCCTGCCCATTCTAAACACCCCCCCCCCCCCCAACCCGGATCACGTGCATATGGAGCTGGGTGGAGCGGCGATCCAGGAGAGCGGAGGATGACAGCGCCAGTGTCACTCTTGTGGCACTGGAGGACATTCTGCTGCACGCTGTCGTCGGCGTTCATTTGGGTCTGGAGGCGGCAGGCAGGGCACTCTCGCGTCACCCCAGGAATCTAACACCCACACTCGTTCAGAGCCCTCTGCTGCGCACTGTACCCTACCCATCCACTTTCCTGATTGTAGATGCGCAGTGTAAGGAACGGGTCGATTCATGCGCAGCTGGGAACTTTATGGACAGGTCATTTTCACACAGTCAAGGCATTACATTTTTTCCCCTATCCATTCAACTCCCCATCAGAGCACTTGACAGTCGATCATTAGGGTCCGGGTTCGTTAGGGAAGGTACAGCACAAGTCACTATGGTTACGCACGAGACTCATCGAGAGCAAGTCACTATTTTTGAGTCTAATGATTTCCCTGTTGTGTTAGGTCTACACAACCCCACCTTTTAAAGGCCGCAGAGAATTCTCACAGGGTAGTCACGAGAGTGTCAGGGTAGGTGTCTAGACGTTTCCGTTGGTGCAACCACGGTGGAAAGTCCAGACACTACCTCCACTGTGCACATTCCCCCCCGAATACCTTGATTAGGCGCACACGTTTTCCGGGTAGACACTGTGCCTCCCAGGAGTCATGTGTATCCCCTGTCGCAGGCTGAAACGGAGGCTATGGAGACATACATCTCAGAGACCCTGCGCCAGGGGTTCATACGTCCCTCCACTTCACCCGCCTCCTCAAGTTTATTTTTTGTGAAGAAAGAAGACGGAGGTCTGTGCCCTTGCATTGATTACCGAGCACTGAACAATGGGACAATACATTATAGTTATCCTCTACCCCTCATTCCATCTATGATCGAGTCAATGCATGGGGCGTGCTTCTTCACAAAATTAGATATCCGGAGTGCGTACAACCTGGTGCGTGTCCGAGAGGGGGACGTGTGGAAGAGAGCATTCAGCACCACCACGGGGCCTTACGGTTTGATGAATGCTCCATCCGTCTTCCAGTCCTTTGTGAATGAGGTGTTTCGGACATACTTGGTCACGGTGTAGTGGTCTACATCGATGACATTCTGGTGTATTCCGCTACGCATGCCGAGCATGTGTCCCTGGTTCGCAAAGTACTGGCCCGGCTGTTGAAACATGACCTTTATGCCAAGAAAGAAAAGTGTATGTTTTTCCAACAGTCCGTCTCCTTCCTTGGATACCGCATTACCACCTCAGGTGTGGAGATGGTGCGAGATTGCATTTCAGCCGTGCGTAATTGACCGACTCCATCCACGGTTAAGGAGGGGCAGTGCTTTATTGCCTTTGCCAACTACTACCGGAGGTTTATCCGGGGCTTTGGCAAGGTTGCAGCTCCCATCACATCACTGTTGAAGGGTCGGCAGTCCTGGCTCCGCTGGTCTGCTGATGCTGACAGGGCCTTCAGTAACCTGAGGGTTCTGTTCACCTCAGCCCCGGTACTGGCCCATCCCGATCCATCACTACCGTTCATAGTGGAGGTGGATGCGTCCGAGGTAGGGATAGATGCTGTCCTATCTCAATGCTCGGGCACGCCACCCAAGCTCCACCCCTGTGCCTTCTTCTCCAAGAAGCTCAGCCTGGCGGAGCAGAACTACAACGTTGGTGATCGGGAGCTGTTGGCTGTTGTCCGAGCCTGACCGTGTGGAGGCACTGGCTTGAGGGGGCGAAACACCCGTTCCTCGTCTGGATGAACCACCGTAACCTGGAGTACATCCGGGCAGCGAGGAGACGGAACCCTCGCCAGGCCAGGTGGGCCCTATTCTTCACCCGGTTTGATTTTACATCCCGGGTATGAAGAACGTGAAGGCAGACGCACTGTTACGGCTGTATGACCCAGAGGAGAGGCCAATAGACAAAACCCCAATACTCCCGACCTCCTGCATTGTGGCACCGGTAGTTTTAGAGCGGGCATTATGCACAGAGCCATCTCCAACTCAGTGTCCAGCTGGGCTGCAGTATGTGACTTCTCTTGCCCGTGACCATCTGATCTATTGGGCACAAATGTCCCCCTCCTCTGGTCACCCAGGTATAGGTTGTATAGTGCGCTGCCTTACCGGAAAGTACTGGTGGCATACCTTGGCTGAGGACGTGAGGGTGTAAGTCTTCTCCTGCTCAGTGTGCGCCCAGAGAAAGGCATCTAGGCACATCCCAGCGGGTAATTACAGCCCTTACCAGTTCCACAACGGCCATGGTCCCACTTTGTTTTGACTTCCTTACTTCCCCTCTCTCAAATTAACTCCACCATCTTGGTCGTTGTTGATCGTTTTTCCAAAGCCTGCCGCGTCCTTCCTCTGCCCGGTCTCCCCACTGCCCTGCAGACAATGGAGGCCCTGTTTACACATGTCTTCCGGCACTACGGGGTGCCAGAGGACATAGTGTCTGACCGGGGTCCCGAGTTCACATCCAGGGTCTGGAAGGCTTTCATCTGGGGGTCTCGGACAGCCTGACCTCTGGTTTTCAGCCAGTCTAATGGGCAGGTGGAACGGTAATCAGGATGTGGGTAGGTTCCTGTGGTCCTACTGCCAGGACCGGCCGGGGGAGTGGTCGGTGTTCTTGCCATGGGCCGAATATGCCCAGAACTCTCTCCGCCACTCCTCCACTAACCTAACACTATTTCAATGTGTTTTAGGTTATCAGCCGATTCTAGCACTGTGGCATCAATGCCAGACCGAGGCTCCTGCGGGGATGACTGGTTTAGGCGTGCGGAAGAGACGTGGAACGCTGCTCACGTACACCTCCAACGCGCCGTGTGTTGCTAGAAGGCCAACGCTGACCGCCACCGCAGTGAGGCCCCGGTCTTTGTAAAGGGTAATCGGGTCTGGCACTCGACCCGGATTCTGCCCCTCCGCCTGCCCTGCCGGAAGCTGAGCCCGCGGTTTGTGGGGCCGTTCGAAGTCCTGAGGAGAATAAACAAAGTTACTTATAGGTTACTACTCCCTACAGATTACCGCATTAACCCTTCGTTCCATGTGTCTCTCCTCAGGCCAGTGGTGGTTGGTCCGCTCCAGGAGTCTGAGGTGCTGCGCGTCAAGGAGAGGGGTACTGTCACAGTTTCCTCCGAGGCTGCCTCCTCTCCTTGTCTGGGCTGGCTTCGTCGTTCGTCGTCATAGGCCTTCTAGCCACTGCCGCTCCTCATCTCATCATTCCATTTGTTTAGTCTTGTTTATTACACACACCTGGTTCATATTCCCTCATCAGTACCTGTATAAGTGTTCCTTCTCCCCTCTTGTCTTTGTATGTGATTGTTTATTGTGAGGATAGTGAAGCGCGGTGGAGCTCCTTATATTTTGCATCTCCAGTTTTTTTTCTCCGTATGCCTTGTTGGTTTCAGTGTGCCTGTTTTGTGCACTTGACTGTTTGTACGCATTACTGCGGAACTCTGTTTTCCGGAATAAATCCTGTTGATCTGTGATTTACCCTCCTGTGCCTGACTCCTTCAACTCACCCATCACAAAGATAAAGGTGGGGAAATACATGTCATAAATGAATTGCAATCTACTGAACTGTAATTGTGAATTAGCTTTTACAATGCTGTAGGTAATTAATAATAATTGAAGGTTATCTGCTTAAATTGATATTTTACTTAATAGATTTTCATTAAATTGAATATTATCTGTGTTCCTGAAAAGCCTTGTATCTCACTTTTTGACTCAGACATTGAAGTATGTTCTCTCCATTCTCCCCCCCCCCCACCCCTCTCTCTCTCTCTCTCTCTCTCTCTCTCTCTCTCTCTCTCTCAGGGCTGAATTCGTCACACTGAGTAACTCTCTCTTTTAACCACATCATTGCCATTGACTCAGTTAATCTCTTTTCTGAAGAAATGAATTCCACAGAAGTAAACTCCTCTTCTCTAAACCTCTCCCACCCTGAAGACCTAAACCTACACTGGGAATCCTGTAAGGACTTAACCTCAGTGTTCCTTGCCTGTGAACTCACAGCTTTGGCTCTGGCTTTCCCCATCCACGGCTACACTCTCTGGCTCATCACCAGCTCCGCCTCCATCGCCACGGAGATCTTCATTTTCAACATGGCCGTCCTAGAGATTGTATACAGCCTGTTCATCCCAGTAGCCGATGCAGTCTACGTCCTCACAACATACCAAAGCCACTTCAGAGTTATCGCCTACACCGTCTCTCTCCTACTCTACAGCCGTCCCGTGTTCCAGTGCTGCATCTGTGTGGAGCGCTACCTGGCGGTGGTCCACCCTGTGGTCTACATGAAGTACAAACCCTTAAGGTACAGGGTGGGGTGGGCGGCCGGGGCCTGGGGAGTCACGCTGATGTTCACAGGGACGGCTGTTTCCCTCTACGAACCTCAGTTCCCCATCGACTGCTTCCTCACCTACATCCTGCTCTTCCTATTGGTCGATCTATTCTGCAGCCTGTCCATCCTCCGTGTCCTGAAGCGCCCAAAACTGGGACAGGGAGAGATGGAGCGAAGAGGAGGACGGGAGAGGGAGAAAGAAGGGATGAACTCCATGAAGAAGAGAGCATTCAAGATCGTCTCTGTCGTCATGGCCATGATGTTGATCAACAACCTTCCCACAGGGGTCATTTACCTGCTGTATGACTCCATCGTGGTCAAAGTGTTCTGCCTGCTCGATGCCCTCAACATGTTACTCCTGGTGGTCTGTGGGTTGGTGCAGCCCCTCTTCTACCTCCACAGGAGTGGGAAACTACCCTGCTGCCTCAGGGACCAGTGAGGGAGAGGTGGCACAACCACAGAAATAGAATTGGGTAAACTAAAGATGGCCGCCGGTCCCCCATCACAGAACATTGAGTTCCAATCAAATCAAATCAAATCAAATTGTTTCTGCCACATGCGCCGAATACAACAGGTGTAGACCTTACAGTGAAATGCTATATACAGGGGGTACCAGTACAGAGTCAATGTGTGGGGTACAGGTTAGTCGAGGTAATTGAGGTAATATGTACATGAGGGTAGAGTTAAAGTGACTATGCAATGAGTTGATTGGCAATGTCCGCTCTAGTTATTATATTTCTATCGGCTCTGTACTGTCCTTTTTATATATTAAAGGGATAGTTTGAGATTTTGGCAATTCCTTAAGTTTGAAAGAAGTTGAAGGTAGTTTAATGGAGCGAATGCTAACTAGTGTTAGCGCAATGACTGGAAGTCTATTGGAAAAGCTAGCGTTAGCACAATCATCTAGCTAAACCCATAGACTTCCAGTGGATAAAAGGGCTTAATGGCCCAATACTTTAACTATGTCTTTAAATACTCGCACACATCACGCCGAATGTAGATCTAGCACCGAATGTGGATCTAGCGTCCATCTGCTGATCGTTCAGCGCACTGTTTTTTAGGGACCACCTGATGTAGATGTCTGACTGACAAAAATGTTCACCCTATTCTACATGTAAAATTGGTGCATACTTGGTTTGCAAATTACTCTCAGAAGTACTAAGTACTCTCGGCCAGCAAACGATATTGGTGTGTCTGAGCCCTAATGTATATGGTGCCCAAAATCCAGAATGACAGTACTTGTACCCATCCACTGGGCACAGAGGTCAGTTCATCATCTTGATTTACATTGTGTTTATTTGTTAACTAACGTGAATTCAGCGTGAAATCAACAAGAAATGTCACCATGTCGTTGAATGTAGGTTAAACGTTTTTTTTTTATGTTTAAAAAAAAAAGCCCTTAAGTTGATTACTTTTTGTAAATCCAATCAGTTTTCAACATTGATTCAACTTCTTGACAGTGATTTGGGGGGTTGAAATTACGTGGAAATAACATTGATTCAACAATGTATGAACTCACTACTGTAATCTATCTGGATAAGAGCGTCTAGTAAAATGTAAACTGTGTCTGTTTTTTTGGTGTGTTTTTTATGGCCAGGTCACATGGTTAGGAAGTCTTCTGTCCCTAGCTACTGTCAGGTGCTGTCACTTAAGCCTTGTTCACATTGGCAGTTTGAAGTGACTTAAATCCAATTTTTTTGCATATCTGATTTGAATCTGTTATTTTCCCTGCAGTCTGAACGGCCAAAAAGCACATGTAATCAGATATATGGGGAGAAGTATGTCCATAATTAGGCGCTGCTCTGCCTTCTTAACAACACTATCAACAAGACAGGACCTACAGGACCTAGTTTTGTCGCCCCTGGACTACTTCTCAGTTGTGTGGTCAGGTGCCACAAAGAGGAACTTAGGAACCAAGCTGAATGTACCGAGCTGTCTGTTTAAACTACTAGCATACAGCTCGGACACCCATGCATACCCCACAAGATGTCTCTTCACAGTCCTCAATTCCAGAACAGTCTATGGGAGGCGCAGAGTGCTACATAGAGCCATGGCTATATGGAACTCTTTTCCACATCAGGTAACTGATGCAAGCAGTAAAATCGGAATAAAAAATATATAAAAAATACATATTATGTAACAGCGGGGACTCCTACGAACATCAGGTCAATCCATCAGGATCATATTTCTTTGAGATCATTCAGGTGTATTCTGACCCCCATTATTTCTCCACAGGGCTGGGAAACTGCCATGCATTGGCGGTTAAAGAGAAAGATAATTCCACTGTCTTCCATTTCTTGGGTAATCATTCTGTTCCATTCCATTTAAACATATTTCATTATTTTTAGAGATTTTGACATATGTAATAATAAAGGGGTGTAAATAATCCCAAAATGTTGCTTTTATCGTTCCCATCCATAATTTAGGGCAAAAAAAGTTAAAGGACTATAAAACATGTATGTTTACTGTACATTATTCCATAAGGTTGAAGAGCCCTATGGGTTTGTCAAATAGCTGTACTTCTATTGTCATCGCTGCCAGGAGGCACACATCACTACAAGCGGGTAACTCTGAATCTTCAGGGGTTCGAGGCCCCCTTCATGTCAAGCATTTTTTTTGTTGAGGGAATGGTTAGATGCTGGTCCTCGATTCTCAAATAATCCACATGTGACGAAGTGAATGATGATAATAATGCAAATTATACACTGCACATGTTAGTGTAGCCTATATGTCTCTGTGTTATACTGTAGCCCTTATTGTAGGGACAATTACTAATGTACCAGTAGCCTATGTGTCGGTCTGCAAGGGGGACTCCAGGATTGTAAAAAATCTGATCACACCAAATTGTGTTGGTCGCATATACATATTTAGCAGATGTTATTGTGGGTGTAGTGAAATGCTTATGTTCCTAGCTCCAACAGTGCAGTAGTATCTAACAATTCACGACAATACACACAAATCTAAAAGTAAAAGAATGGAATTAAGAAATATATAAATATTAGGAAGAGTAATGTCGGAGTGGCATTGACTAAAATACAGTAAAATAGAATACAATATAGACATATGAGATGAGTAAAGCAGTATGTAAACATTATTAAAGTGACTAGTGTTCCATTATTAAAGTGACCAGTTATTCCATGTCTATGTAGGGCAGCAGCCTCTAAGGTGCAGAGTTGAGTAACCGGGTGGTAGCCGGATAGTGATGGCTATTTAAGTGTCAGATTGCCTTGAGATAGAAGCTGTTTTTCAGTCTCTCGGTCCCAGCTTTGATGCTTTGATATAGCGACAATTACTAATGTAGCAGTAGCCTATGCAAGAGGGACACCAGGAAGCTCCTCATTAAATGTATTTGTAATCTACATTTGCAAGGTTTTGGCTTCACTTCCCTTCGCAATAAGTGTCACTCTACATTTCAAAGGAAAAAAACATATCTCACCTGGGATTCGCACTTGACGCACACTGCGAAACTTTCCAGGAGCCAGGATCTCTACACTGTCAGCCCTTTTTCCAGTTGAAATGTTGCTTGTGTTTTAGTAACTTTGATTGGTAGACTTCAATTAAGGACGCTTTCATGAACAAGTGTTCGATCAAGTCCAACTACGTCAACATTTCTAATTGGCTGATGCAGAATTTTTTACAGGAAATAATCACATTGCCAGCTGGCCTTGTTAGCATAGGGCTAAGTGTGCCAGGTTATCTTATGGGAACAGCTAACATGTAGCGATCTATAGAGTGCAACTACGTCAATTAATTTAATTGGTTGATGCAGATTTTGAGAAAGATGTAAAAAAAAAAAAATGCAGGTATGTACCCAATCATTTCAAACCTTGATTACATCGGGATAAGATCAAATATGCCTCTCCATTTATACATGGGAATACTTGGGAACAGATTTACCTAAATTACTTTTGAGCTGATTTACTGGTAGTGTTGTTATTTTATGTCTAACATCTTAAAATATATGAAGAAATAGTTAGTTTATTGACAAATAAAAAACAATGATTGTGGGCCACCTATTGGGGAATCCTGACCTATACTGTATGCACTATCCAATTAGAGATAGATCCTGAATCCAAACAACAGACTAATACTGTGTATGTCTGAAGCCCATATGATTTGATTATGGAAGGTGAAAGAGTCAGGTCTTGCAGGTGACTGGGTTAACCTGTGGCTGGGACAGACAGGTGCTGAGTGATATGAGTGATGATGCTTCTATTTCCCACAATGCCAGAATGCAAATCCCTGAGTAGGTTTGTGTGTGTGTGTGTGTGTGTGTGTGTGTGTGTGTGTGTGTGTGTGTGTCCGTGCAGCATATGCATTTTGTTAATCTGTGTTTTGTTCATGATAGGCTTTGATAGGATTTCTAGTCAAATAATATGACTTGCTGTAAACTAGTCATTCAATGGTGCTCAATTCATCACTGCCCACAGGTGTGTGTATGCAAATAACACAACAAGTGACTTGTCAGGAAGAACAGAGAGCTTTGGCTAAAATCACTCATACATGTAGGTGTTGTACGATCTGGTTGGACTAAGCTTTCTGCTGGAGAGAGAAGTACGAATATCGCAAAGCAAGGTCTGACTTACCAAAACAACAAAGGTAGGTTATTTTACATTATCCACTTATTGAGTATGTTATCTCAGGCTAATTGTTTTAAATCTCCTCTTCATGTTTTCATTCAGACTTTCTGAGACAATGCACAATGTCTTAACTGACATAACAGTACACTTACATATAGTTGACGTCTGAAGTTTACAAACACTTAGGTTGGAATCATTAAAACTCGTTTTTCAACCACTCCACAAATTTCTTGTTAACAACCTATAGTTTTGGCAAGTCAGTTAGGACATAAACTTTGTGCATGACACAAGTAATTTTTTCAACAATTGTTTAAAGACAGATTATTTCACCTATAATTCACAGCATCACAATTCCAATGGGTCAGAAATTTACATACACTAAGTTGACTTTGCCTTTAAAAAGCTTGAAACATTCCAGAAAATAATATCATGGCTTTAGAAGTTTCTGAATGGCTAATTTACATAATTTGAGTCAATTGGAGGTGTACTTGTGGATGTATTTCAAGGCATACCTTCAAACGCAGTGTCTCTTTGCTTGACATCATGGGAAAATCAAAAGAAATCAGCCAAGACCTCAAAAAAATAATTTTAGACATTCACAAGTCTGGTTCATCTTTGGGAGCAATTTCCAAATGCCTGAAGGTACCACGTTCATCTGTACAAACAATAGTATGCAAGTATAAACACAATGGGACCACGCAGCCATCATACAGCTGGGGAAGGAGTACGTTCATCCTAGAGATGAACGTACTTCCGTGCAAAAAGTGCAAATCAATCCCAGAACAACATCAAAGGACATTGTGAAGATGCTGGAGGAAACATGAACAGAAGTATATATATATATATATCTACAGTAAAACGAGTCATGTATCGACATAACCTGAAAGGCCGCTCAGCAAGGAAGAAGCCACTGCTCCAAAACCGCCATAAAATGTCTAGACTACAGTTTGCAACTGCACATGGGGACAAAGATCTTACTTTTTGGAGAAATGTCCTCTGGTCTGATGAAACAAAAATAGAACTGGTTGGCCATAATGACCATTGTTATGTTTGGAGGAAAAAGGGGGCTGCTTGCAAGCCGAAGAACACCATCCCAGCCGTGAAGCATGGGGGTGGTAGCGTCATGCTGTGGGGTGCTTTGCTGCAGGAGGGACTGGTGCACTTCACAAAATAGATGGCATCATGAGGAAGGAAAATTATGTGGATATATTGAAGCAACATCTCAAGACATCAGTCAGGAAGTTAAAGCTTGTCGCAAATGGGTCTTCCAAATGAACAATGACCCCAAGCATACTTCCAAAGTTGTGGCAAAATGGCTTAAGGACTACAAAGTCAAGGTATTGGAGTGGCCATCACAAAGCCCTGACCTCAATCCTAAAGAAAATATGTGGGCAGAACTGAAAAAGCGTGTGCGAGCAAGGAGGCCTACAAACCTGACTCAGTTACCATAGCTATGTCAAGAGGAATGGGCCAAAATTCACTCAACTTATTGTGGGAAGCTTGTGGAAGGCTAACTGAAACGCTTGACCCAAGTTAAACAATTTAAAGGCAATGCTACCAAATACTAATTGAGTGTATGTAAACTTCTGACACACTGGAAATGTGATGAAAGAATAAAATCTTAAATAAATAATTTTCTCTACTATTATTCTGACATTTCACATTCTTAAAATCAAGTGGTGATTCTAACTGACCTAAGACAGGGACTTTTTTACAAGGATTAAATGTCATGAATTGTGAAAAACTGAGTTTTAATTTTTTTGGCTAACGTGTATCAATATATGAAATCAGTTTTTTTGCCAACAATATACTGAAACATAAAGTCATGAATCATGTAATCTCCCCTCTCTCATATCTCTTGTTCCACAAGGATGAATGACTCTTCAGGAAATCACACTTACATTGACAGATGGGAGGTTTGCTTGGACCGGGGCTATGTTGCGCCAGTGATTTGCCATGCTGTCCATGCCCTGTGCTTCCTACTGGGGACGCCAACTCTGGTCTGGTGCCTCTGGCTCTCTCTGAGTGGAAGTCTCTCTGGAGGTCTCAAACCCACCCACGTCTTCTCTATTAACCTGTTTGCAGCGGAGCTGGTGTTTTGTGTTGAGGCGCTCCTTGAGGTGGTCAGAATCCTCGTCCGTAATGTCATGTTACGGCAGGCTATATATTTCCTCTTTTACCTCTCCTGGACCTGCAGGCCCCTGCTCCAGAGCTGCATCTGTGTGGAGCGCTACCTGGCGGTGGCCCAACCTGTGGCTTTCCTCAAGTACAGGCTCCGGAGGTACAGAGTGGCGTGTTCAACCATGGTCTGGGTGTTGACTCTCGCATTTGCATGTTCTCGTATCACTTCAATGGGTTTTATTGAAGCTAGAACTTATGTGATTAGTAGTGTCTATTGCCTTGGTGTGGCCATCATTTCTCTCTGCTGCTTCTTCATCCTGCGTGTGCTGAAGCAGCCTGGTCCAGGAGAGGTAGAGGGGGGCAGAGGGGGAGAGAAGAAACAGGGGACGACAGACCCACATAAGATGAGAGCTTTTGGGATCGTCTTAACCAACCTTGTGATCATCTTGGCAAGCTCCATCCCATTGGTTGTAGCTTGGCCCATTCTGTTATCTAGTCTTGTCTACTTCTGCACTATTTTCCCATTGTTAATGATTATTAACATCTTCACTGTCATGTTCTCACCCCTGATGCACCTCTACATAGAGGGAAGGCTGCCATGCCGAAGAGGGCCAGAGACATGTTAGATTTACAGCTGTGGGCACTAAAAGTACAGGTTTTTGTGACAGACTATCTCTAAATGATGGTACACTCTAAAAAGTAAAGGTTCCTGTAGGATCCTTTAAGGATTCTTCAAAGTGAAACGGTGAGGGAACCCCAACACGTTTTTCGAAGAAAAAAAATTAAAGGGTTAATTTTTGAACTAGCAGTTATACAGATCATTAATAAAACATGCACACGACAGTACACATACCTTGGTTAGTGTGGTAAATGTGAAGGAAAAAAACTTTACCTTGTCCATAAATATACCTTGTCCATAATGTAGAGGCCTATGGGATATTCATTGAACAGGTAAGGGAGGAGGATGGTAAATGTGATCAGCATTACATACCAATACCAATTGACATACCTTTGTATGCCTCCTTGTCTGTATACCTACAGACACAAAAGTCAGCAGTTCAGTTCTCTGCACCCAATACAGCTAGCCTTCAACATATTCTTACAGCCTACAGTACATATTCTTACCTCTTTGTTGATTGATATCCATTGAATTTTGTCAATTTTCTGTTTTAGAAAGATTTGCACAAATATGAAAAGATGGATAGTGTCATCAGAAAACAATATCAATTTAGATCATACAAGGGACAAACCTTACCTAAATCTGAGGAGATCTTTAAATGTTTCAGTTAAGTGCCTGCACCTGCTATCCTTTCAAATTCAAATCAAAATGTTTCAGTTGGGCAGTTAGGTTCCTACTAGAACACCCACCAACTAAGGAGGTTCCTCGATGAACCCCACCTCCTATGTGGTTCATGGAATAACTTTTTGGGTGCAATTTTCAGTGCCAAGAACACTAAGATTATTTGGAGAACTTCGAAGATCTTAGAAGAACCCTTGTTGAACCCCTAATTTTTAGAGATTTGTTTTGAAAACGCATTCAATAATAGTAACTGTTCATCCAATACTGTGGTGCAGCCTAACTTCTTAGTACCTGCAACTGTAGTTTAAACATACATAGGCATAGGCATATAAACAATTGTGTAATTTTTTATTTGATAAATAGTTTGGGTTTTATTTCATTTGGTGGCATGTAACAATACAATTTTGTGAGATACTGGACGTTAGCATTATAGTTGTTGTTAACTACAGCTGAATCACTTGTTTAGCATTTATAGTCAATGTTGGTTTGTTTGATTAATTATACAATTCATATTAGGATGGTGTGGATAGGTATGGGATTAGGCCCATTCATTTAGCATCAGCATTAAGTAATGGTTGTTTTGTTCATCATGGTATGTTCTACTTTGAACTTAGGTTCCTTATCTGTCAATAAGATTACATACTTTTCTTAAAATGTATGGGGACTGAATGTACATGAGACTTGGCTAATACTGTCATCGTTGCTCAACATTCTAACCCAGACATTGCACACTCCTAGAAAGCCATTAGGCTCCATCCACACTGGGAAAAAACCTGAACCCCATTGATGTCAAATGGATAGTTTGGGATTTTGGCAATGAGGCCCTTTATCTACTTTAAGAGAATCAGATGAACTCGTGGATACCTTTTTATTTGTGCTTAGCTAGTTAGCATTGGATTGCTGAACTAGCTCTAAATTACTTCATATTGGACTCAGATATATACAAATGGTATCCGCAAGTTTATATGACTCTTGGGAATTAGAAAAAGAGCCTCCCGAACTATTATTTTAACATCGGCTACTTTAATGGCAGATGCACTTAAATTCAAATATCTATACATTAGTCAAATAAAGGCTAGTCTAGATGAGTGTCATCTTGTTTGAAAACTCTTGGCATAATGTAGGTGCTAAATCATAACCCCTGGACAGCGGTATACACGCTCATTCTTCTCCAATAAGAATAAGCCAGAGAAGGTACAGTGGAAACTCAAGTTCTTACCATGTCCTGAAAAACCACAGTAACTTCAATCAATTTGTAATATTAATATAGTCTATCTCTGAGTAATTACGCTTAATTCCTGTATTTAGAGGTTTTGACATTTGTAATAATTTGTTTATGGTTCAACTAAACAGTGTGTGCAGGGGGTAAATGTTTTGATTCATGTGTGTGTGAAATTGCCATTTATTTGTCGTTGTATAGCTGTTAATCTGAGTGAAATTAGGGCGAGAGATTGTGAGATTTTACTATCACCTCATGCTCACAGTTACATGCGATACCTGACTGTTTTGCCTGGTTTGACAAATTGTAACCCAACAAAACACAGTATCTACTATTTTAACTTTTCTTAATGATCTTTTAACTTGTTTTACATTCCGTATAGCAGTTGCTTCTCTACTATTGAGTGATGTTCTATATTAATATGAATTGCTGTATGTTTTAAAAAGAGGTGTGGAATAAAGCAAATCTGATTGATTCAGGTCCCTCTCTGTCTCACTTTCATTACAGCATGTCATCAAATATACTGTATATCCCCCTTCAGTGATGAATGCACATGGCTTGGCTAGTTGTATAACCACTATGAAACATTCAAACACAGACAGGGCCCACTGCATACAAACATTCCATGATTATTGGGACTTGCCTGATGTTTGTATTTGTCATTTGCATGACAGCCAACATAGTCTTTTAGATGTTGTAACTGCCTCTGAAGGAGTAACCCACTGGACAAGACTGGCTGAATTGACATTCATTTTATCCTAAAAACATATATACATGATGACATTGAATCAACATGGAAAACTATTTAGATTTGGAAGAAGTAATCAACTTTTTTTTTTTTTTTTTTTTTTTTTTTTCAGCCACCCCAGCTAAGGACTGTTCTCTCCGCTACAGTCTGGCAGGCGGTACGGGAGCATCAGGTCTCAGACCACCAGGATCCAAGACAGCTTCTATCTCCCAAAAATAAAACTACAGAAGAGCTAATCAATGGCTGTCTACATATACCCACAGACTAACTGCACTGACTCTACCTGTACTGACTCTACCTGTACTGACTCTACCTGTACTGACTCTACCTGCACTGACTCTACCTGCACTGACTCTACATGTACTGACTCTACCTGCACTGACTCTACCTGTACTGACTCTACCTGTACTGACTCTACCTGCACTGACTCTTCCTGTACTGACTCTACATGCACTGACTCTACCTGTACTGACTCTACCTGTATTGACTCTACCTGCTCTGACTGTGAATCAGAAAAATAGTAATTATACAGATGATTAACAAAACATGCACACAACAGAATTCATATCTTGGCTTTTGTGGTGAATGTGATTGAAAAAAACTGTTTTGATAATGATTTTCATACACATACCTTGTCCATAATGTAGAGGCCTTGTCAATATTCCTGCAGACAGAGACACATATTCTTACCTCTTTGTTAATTGATCATGTTAACATCAGAAGCCTCCTCCCTAAGTTTGAGTTATTCACTGCGTTAGCACACTCCGCCAACCCTGGTGTTCTAGCAGTGTCTGAATCCTGGCTTAGGAAGGCCACCAAAAATCCAGAAATGTCCATCCCCAACTACAACATTTTCCATCTAGATAGAACTGCCAAAGGAGGCGGAGTTGCAATCTACTGTAGAGATAGCCTGTAGAGCTCTATCATACTATCCAGGGCTGTGCCCAAACAGTTTGAGATCCTACTTCTAAAAATCCACCTTTCCAGAAATAAGTCTCTCACTGTTGCTGCTTGCTACAGACCCCCTCATCCCCCAGCTGTGCCCTCGACACCATATGTGAATTGATTGCCCCCCATCTGTCCTCAGAGTTCGTACTGCTGGGTGACCTAAACTGGGATATGCTTAACACCCCGGCTTTCCTACAATCTAAACTAGATGCCCTCAATCTCACACAAATGATCAAGGAACCTTCAAGGTACAACCCTACATTTGTAAACATGGGCACCCTCATAGATACCATCCTGACGAATTTACCCTCTAAATACACCTCCGCTGTCTTCAACCAGGATCTCAGCGATCACTGCCTCATTGCCTGCGTCCGTAATGGGTCCGCGGTCAAACGACCACCCCTCATCACTGTCAAACGCTCCCTAAAACACTTTAGCGAGCAGGCCTTTCTAATTGACCTGGCCCGGGTATCCTGGATGGATATTAACCTCATTCCGTCAGTAGGGGATGCATGGCTGTTCTTTAAAAGTGCTTTCCTCTCCATCTTAAATAAGCATGCCCCTTTCAAAAAATTCAGAACTAAGAACAAATATAGTTCCTGGTTCACCTCAGACTTGACTGCCCTTGACCAGCACAAAAACATCCTGTGGCGTACTACATTAGCATCGAATAGCCCCTGCGATATGCAACTTTGCAGGGAAGTCAGGAACCAATATACACAATCAGTTAGGAGCAAAGGCTAGCTTTTTCAAACAGAAATATGCATCCTGAAGGACACTGTAAAGTCCATGGAGAATAAGATCACCTCCTCCCAGCTGCCCACTGCACTGAGGCTAGGAAACACTGTCACCACCGATAAATCTATAATAATCGAGAATTTCAACAAGCATTTTGCTACAGCTGGACATGCTTTCCACCTGGCTACCACTATCCCAGCCACCAGCTCTGCACCCTCTGTTGCAACTTGCCCATACAACCCCACCCCTGCTTCTCCTTCACCCAAATTCAGACAGCTGATGTTCTGAAAGAGCTGCAAAATCTGGACCTCTACAAATCAGCTGGGCTAGACAATCTGGACCCTTTCTTTCTAAAAATTAGTAGCCAAAATTGTTGCAACCCCTATTACTAGCCTGTTCAACCTCTCTTTCGTAACGTCTGAGATCCCTAGAGATTGGAACGCTGCCGCGGTCATCCCCCTCTTCAAAGGGGGTGACACTCTAGATCCAAACTGTTACAGACCTATATCCATCCTGCCCTGCTTTTCGAAAGTTTTTGAAAGCCAAGTTAACAAACAGATCACCGACCATTTTGAATCCCACCGTACCTTCTCCGCTATGCAATCCAGTTTCCGAGCTGGACATGGGTGCACCTCAGCCACGCTCAAGGTCCTAAACGATATTATAACCGTGATAGATAAAAGACAGTACTGTGCAGCCGTCTCCATTGACCTGGCCAAGGGTTTCGACTCTGTCAATCACTGCATTCTTATTGGCAGACTAAATAGCCTTGGTTTCTCAAATGAATGCCTCGCCTGGTTTACCAACTACTTCTCAGACACAGTTAATATGTCAAATCGAAGGGTCTGTTGTCTGGACCTCTGGCAGTCTCTATGGGGGTGCCACAGGGTTTAATTCTCGGGCCGACTCTATTCTCAGTGTATATCAATGATGTCGCTCCTGCTGCTGGTGACTCTCAGATCCACCTCTACGCAGACGACACCATTTTGTATACATCTGGCCCTTCATTGGACACTGTATTAACAAACCTCCAAACGAGCTTCAATGCCATACAACACTCCTTCCGTAACCTCCAACTGCTCTTAAACGCTAGTAAAACGAAATGCATACTATTCAATTGAATGCTGCTTGCACCCGCCCGCCCGACTAGAATCACTACTCTCGGCGGGTCTGACTTAGAATATGTGGACAACTACAAATACCTAGGTGTCTGGTTAGACCGTAAACTCTCCTTCCAGACTCAAATTAAGCATCTCCAATCCAAAGTTAAATCTAGAATCGGCTTCCTATTTCGCAACAAAGCCTCCTTCACTCATGCTGCCAAAAATGCCCTCGTAAAACTGACTATCCTACCGATCCATGACTTCGGCGATGTCATTTACAAAATATCCTCCAACACTCTACTCAGCAAATTGGATGTAGTCTATCATAGTGCCATCCGTTTTGTCACCAAAGCCCCATATACTACCCACCATTGTGACCTGTATGCTCTCGTTGGCTGGCCCTCACTACATATTCGTCGCCAAACCCACTGGCTCCAGGTCATCTATAAATCACTGCTAGGCAAATCCCCGCCTTATCTTAGCTCATTGGTCACCATACCAACACCCACCCGTAGTATACACTCCAGCAGGTATATCTCACTGGTCATCCCCAATGCCAACACCTCCTTTGGCTGCCATTCCTTCCAGTTCTCTGCTGCCAATGAATAGAACGAACTGCAAAAATCTCTGAAGCTGGAGACTCTTATCTCCCTCACTAACTTTAAGCATCAGTTGTCAGAGCAGCTCACCGATCACTGCACCTGTACACAGCCCATCTGAAATGAGCCCACCTAACTATCTCATTCCCATATTGTTATTTATTTTGCTCATTTGCACCCCAGTATCTCTATTTGCTCATCATCATTTGCACATCTATCACTCCAGTGTTAATACTAAATTGTAATTATTTTGCACTATGGCCTATTTATTGCCTTACCTCCAAAACTTACTACATTTGCATACACTGTACAGTGGGGAAAAAAGTATTTGGTCAGCCACCAATTGTGCAAGTTCTCCCACTTAAAAAGATGAGAGAGGCCTGTAATTTTCATCATAGGTACACGTCAACTATGACAGACAAAATGAAAAAAAAAGTATTTAGTCAGCCACCAATTGTGCAAGTTCTCCCACTTAAAAAGATGAGAGAGGCCTGTAATTTCCATCATAGGTACACGTCAACTATGACAGACAAATTGAGAATTTTTTTTCCAGAAAATCACATTGTAGGATTTTTAATGAATTTATTTGCAAATTATGGTGGAAAATAAGTATTTGGTCACCTACAAACAAGCAAGATTTCTGGCTCTCACAGACCTGTAACTTATTCTTTAAGAGGCTCCTCTGTCCTCCACTCGTTACCTGTATTAATGGCACCTGTTTGAACTTGTTATCAGTATAAAAGACACCTGTCCACAACCTCAAACAGTCACACTCCAAACTTCACTATGGCCAAGACCAAAGAGCTGTCAAAGGACACCAGAAACAAAATTGTAGACCTGCACCAGGCTGGGAAGACTGAATCTGCAATAGGTAAGCAGCTTGGTTTGAAGAACTCAACTGTGGGAACAATTATTAGGAAATGGAAGACATACAAGACCACTGATAATCTCCCTCGATCTGGGGCTCCACGCAAGATCTCACCCCGTAGGGTCAAAATGATCACAAGAACGGTGAGCAAAAATCCCAGAACCACACGGGGGGACCTAGTGAATGACCTGCAGAGAGCTGGGACCAAAGTAACAAAGCCTACCATCAGTAACACACTACGCCGCCAGGGACTCAAATCCTGCAGTGCCAGACGTGTCCCCCTGCTTAAGCCAGAACATGTCCTGGCCCGTCTGAAGTTTGCTAGAGTGCAGTTGGATGATCCAGAAGAGGATTGGGAGAATGTCATATGGTCAGATGAAACCAAAATATAACTTTTTGGTAAAAACTCAACTCGTCATGTTTGGAGGACAAAGAATGCTGAGTTGCATCCAAAGAACACCATACCTACTGTGAAGCATGGGGGTGGAAACATCATGCTTTGGGGCTGTTTTTCTGCAAAGGGACAAGGACGACTGATCCGTGTAAAGGAAAGAATGAATGGGGCCATGTATCGTGAGATTTTGAGTGAAAACCTTCTTCCATCAGCAAGGGCATTGAAGATGAAACGTGGCTGGGTCTTTCAGCATGACAATGATCCCAAACACACCGCCCGGGTAACGAAGGAGTGGCTTCGTAAGAAGCATTTCAAGGTCCTGGAGTGGTCTAGCCAGTCTCCAGATCTCAACCCCATAGAAAACCTTTGGAGGGAGTTGAAAGTCCGTGTTCCCTAGCGACAGCCCCAAAACATCACTGCTCTAGAGGAGATATGCATGGAGGAATGGGCCAAAATACCAGCAACAGTGTGTGAAAACCTTGTGAAGACTTACAGAAAACGTTTGACCTGTGTCATTGCCAACAAAGGGTATATAACAAAGTATTGAGAAACTTTTGTTATTGACCAAATACTTATTTTCCACCATAATTTGCAAATAAATTCATGAAAAATCCTACAATGTGATTTTCTGGATTTATTTTTCTCAATTTGTCTGTCATAGTTGACGTGTACCTATGATGAAAATTACAGGCCTCTCTCATCTTTTTAAGTGGGAGAACTTGCACAATTGGTGGCCGACTAAATAGTTTTTTTCCCCACTGTATATGATGAGAAGCAATAATAGCCAGAATAAATACTTTGCATGGTCCTGTTGCTTGTATAACAATCATCCTCTCCTCTCCCTTTCTCTTCTTCCTCTCCCATTCTCCCCCTCTCCCTCTCCTCCTTTCTCTCTTTCTCTCTCACTCTCTCTCTCTCGCTCTCTCTCTCTCTCTCGCTCTCTCTCTCGCTTCCTTCCTTCCTTCCTTCCTTCCTTCCTTCCTTCCTTCCTTCCTTCCTTCCTTCCTTCCTTCCTTCCTTCCTTCCTTCCTTCCTTCCTTCCTTCCTTCCTTCCTTCCTTCCTTCCTTCCTTCCTTCCTTCCTCTCGCTCTCTCTCTCTCTATCTCTCGCTCTCTGTCTTCCTTATCTCTCTCTCACTCTCTTTGTCTCTCTCTCGCTCTCCCTTTCTCTATCTCTCTCTCTCTCTCTCTCTCTCTCTCTCTCTCTCACTCTCTCACCTTTAAATGTCAAGTGTGATATAGCATGGTTTCGTATTGAACCCTGGGCATAATGTACTTGTTTGTAAATAGACCGGGTGTTATTCTGTTTTAACATTGTGTGATATTTTATTGGCAGAAAGACAGACCATTTCGCTGGATAATGCAGAAACAGACTGGCACCAAACATTTACATGTGTTTTCTCTTGAAATTATAGATGATTGTTTTTGAAAGTTACAATGGAAAAACTCAGGGCACTCTCCATCCATAACACATTCTACATTTACATTTATGTCATTTAGCAGACGCTCTTATCCAGAGCGACTTACAGTTAGTGCATACATTATTATTTTTTCATACAGGCCCCCCGTGGGAATCGAACCCACAACCCTGGCATTGCAAACGCCATGCTCTGTCAACTGAGCTACCTCCCATTCCCTCCCCTACCCTGGACGACGCTGGGCCAATTGTGCGCCGCCCCATTGGTCTCCCGGTTGCGGCCGGCTACAGCAGAGCCTGGATACGAACCAGGATTCGAACAAGGATCTCTAGTGGCACAGCTAGCACTGCGATGCAGTGCCTTAGACCACTGCGCCACTCAGGAGGCACAGCATATTCTCTTCAACCATACCACACATCACTAAGTGTTGTCATAACCAGTGGAAAACATTTGCATGTCAGGTGTGGTTCATTAAGTGAGGTGATGATCATAATCAGTTTACAGACAGGAGAAACACAGGTGTCTAGTGGGGGTTGTCTTAGTCAGGATAAAACGTGGAGAAAGGGACAAGGGTTGATACTAAACAGGAGGAATCACTGTCTCAGTCAGTATTAAAGGTGGCTGCAGGGACAGGGGTCAATACTAATGCTGAATGAGAGGAGGCTCAGCCAGGGGATGAAGCAGTGCTTCAAGAGGCAGACAAAGTGAAGGTTGTAGGAGAGGAGGTTCAGCCAGGTGATGAAGGGATGAAGGTTGAAGGAGAGGTTCAATCCACAGAGAAGGAGTCTCCAGCATTAGGAGGAAAGGAGCAAGAGGAGGAGCCTGATGCGTCTTCATTACAGCCAGCAGGAGTGAACCAGAGAGAGGATACAGAACCCAACACAGACCAACCTGGAGGTCAGGGTGGAGAGGAGGTCACAGAACCCAACACAGACCAACCTGGAGGTCAGGGTGGAGAGGAGGTCACAGAACCCAACACAGACCAACCTGGAGGTCAGGGTGGAGAGAAGGTCACACACACTATCCCTAACATTTCTACAACAGAGTCCAACGTCATTGAAGAATGTTGTTAAGTCAAAATACAACATATTTGTCAATGACGAGACTGGGTTGTGTTCAGTAACGAAACATTTTGAAATGGAAAACGAATTACTGTTTCTTATAGGACAAGTCCAGTTGGTCCCTCCCGCATTCAGTCCATTCTTCCATGTGGTGCCTAATAAACATGACCCTGATGTGCCCTTGATTCTGAGGAAACTAGCCTCTTATGTGCCCTTTATTCTGAGGTAACTAGCCTCTGATGGGTCCTTTATTCTGAGGTAACTAGCCTCTGATGTGTCCTTTATTCTGAGGTAACTAGCCTCTGCCTTGCCACAGGAGGAAAAAGACAACAGGCAAGCCAGCTCTTAGGTAGAATAGTGCTTGAGATATGGTAGCCAGCACACTGCATATGCAAAGTAGTTGTTGAGATGGCCACTTGCTTTTTGTTGTGGTCAATGAATGGTAACCTGGTTTACATAGATTAGTGGTTGTGTTCATTGTAGATTAGTAGATGTGGTGAGGTCAGTTAACCAACTGTATCTAGATAAGTTGGTCACATACACATATTTAGCAGATGTTATTGTGGGTGTAGCAGAAATGATTGTGTTCCTAGCTCCAACAGTGCAGTAGTATCTAACAATTCACAACAATACACACAAATCTAAAAGTAAAATAATGGAAATATATAAATATTACGACGAGTAATGTCGGAGTGGCATTGACTAAAATACAGTAGAATAGAGTATAGACATGAAGTGAGTAAAATGCTATGTAAACATTATTAAAGTGACTAGTGCTCCATTATTAAATTGACCAGTGATTCCATGTTGATGTACATAGGCAAGCAGCCTCTAAGGTGCAGGGTTGAGTAATGGGGTGAAGAATGTTTACGTTAAACTGTGGTAGCTATGGTAACCACTAGATGGCTAAATGTTAAACAGTGGTAGCTATAGTAACCACTAGATGGCTGGATATTAAACTGTGGTAGCTATAGTAACCACTAGATGGCTGGATATTAAACTCTGGAATAGGAAAACTCAGCCATGACATTCAAATCAGTTGTGTTAGCAAGCTCATGTTAGCCTGGGAAAAAGTTGATTGGTTGACAACCTAAACCACATTTGTTGAATTGTTTCCAAAGTTTCAGGGATTACATTTTTTTTATTAACGTTTTATAGATTTTTCACACACATAAAAATCCACAAAAAGTCCTTACTTAATCAGCTATAATCAACTAATTGTTGTATTGATTAGGGTATTTACAATGATAAACTAGTCAAGCTTACCTATCAGAATAGTGTCTTTGTGCTAGGTGTGGTGTGTGTATGTTTACATAGGTCCCACAGTATAATCACATCATTTGTCATTTGCATATTTAAAGCTGGTTTTGTTTCTGATCTGTTTGATCACTATCAGGCATGGAGTTTCTGGTCCCCAAGTCAGGCTTCTTCTGCAAGGTGTGTTCTAAGTTCTACAGCGGAACTGACGAGCCAAGAAGAACCACTGCAGGAGCCTCAAACACCATCAGAACCTGGAGGTGAGAACCCCAAACAACCAATCAGCCACAACACTTACAAATCAACAACCAATCAACTAGAACATTTTGACAATCAGAGGTGGGACATATTCCATTTCAATTGAGTCATTTCAGTTATTTAACCGAATAGGAATATCCGCTTGCTTCCTGAATTGAAATGGAATGGGTTGCTTGTATAACAATCCTCCTCTCCCCCTCCCTCCCTCCCTCCCTCTCTCTTCTCCCCCCCCCCCCCCCTCTCTGTTCTGTTCTCTTTCCCCTCCTTCCTTCCACCTCTCTCTCTCTCTCTCTCTCTCTCTCTCTCTCTCTCTCTCTCTCTCTCTATCTTTCTGTTAGAGAGATCTTTTCCCATGATATAGAAGAGGAGTGACCCGAGAGAGAAATTAAAATATAAACCAGTTTACAGTTAAAATAAGGTATTTTTTATTCAATCCGTGTCTCCATTTTGCCATTGAAGCCAGTTTGATCATTTAAAGGCAGAGATGTTCTCAAGACAATTCAACTGTTAACTTTTACCCTGATGTTTATCTACGTATGCAGCATCCCTTCTGATTTGAATACTGCAAGATGTGCAGTGTGGTTTCCCCTGGGTGTCCATTCGCATCAATGGAAATGGAGTGATTTCCATGTTCAAATCATGCATGGACCATTAGCTTCCCCCCAGCTATAGCACCGCTAGCCACTGTGCTAAAACAGCTAACCTCCTGTTAACATGGAAAGTAAAAGGCTTGGCTTGAGTTAAGGGGTCTTGCTCTTTTATATACGGTAGCTATTTCAAATCTATACATTCAAATGACTCACTACTACACTGCAACAGTTAATTTATGTAATAGGGAATTCGCGGTCAACATGAATAAAAAAATACATATATTGATAATACATCATTTAATGAATAACATTTAATAATAATATATATTTACATTCTCAAAGACTACATTTACCTAAATTATCCCTTGACTCTGTGACACACCCAGAGTTTTACTTCACAGCTCCAATCATTTGCATCAGCAGCCTCAGCCACTGGCCATGTTTGTTTCTCCCTGTAGCTCAGCCACTTTGACTGTCTAATGAGAACACATCTAGAGCAAGGCTGACCTTGGCTGGCACCGTATTCCCTATTTAGTGCACTACTTTTGAATGGGGCGTAAACGTGCTCTGGTTAAAAGTAGTTATTGAACAGGGTGCCATTTGGGACATTACCTTCACACAAAGAACTAAACTAAACCTAAGCCACTGAATCACATCCATTTAAATCACTGTTCAGAACTCTTCACAGCAGCCTTGTCATTAGGAATGATAGTGAAAAACATTTAAACATGCTGTTGAACCTATGATATTAATGGGTGTAGTGCATCAATATCCTCTCATAAGACATTACTGAAGCATTATGTAGATATCATAAGAGATAAGATATCAAAGATAACAACATTGTTGCTATTATTCTTTAGTCTTGTTCTACATTCATGATTTAAAAAATTAACTCTCAAGTTTAGTTTTTAACTGAATACTTGGCATTTTAAATCATGATCATGACTTTGCATATCACTTCCCTCAGCTTGATGTTAGATCCTGATCCGATATTAAACAGTCTGTCCCTAATGGCATCCTATAACCAATATAGTGCATCACTTTAGGGGATATGGTAGTGTACTGCGTAGGGGATAGGGTGCTATTTGGGATGAACACATAGTCACACTCACACACCACCTAGGTGTGGCTTGTGGCTTCGGCTATCATATCTATCTCATTCTAGAATCACAATCTCAGTCTATGAACCCTGCACACTTGGATCAGAGAGAGTTGTCCATCCAGGTATGTCATGTTAATTCTTTATGATAGTGGGTTTACATGAAATATAAAGGTCGGGAAATGCATGTCATAAGTTAATTATAATCTACTGAACTGTAATTGTGAAGTACCTTTTACAATGCTGTTGTTAATTAATAATAATTGAAGTTTAACTACTTAAAATGATCTCTTACTTCATAGATTTTCATTAAATTGAATATCGTCTGTTTTCTGGAAAAATCTTGTATCTCACTTTTTGACTCAGACATTGAAGTATGTCCTGTCCTTTCTTCCCTCTCTCTCTCTCTCTCTCTCGCTCTCTCTCTCTCTCTCTCTCTCTCTCTCTCTCTCTCTCTCTCTCTCTCTCTCTCTCTCTCTCTCTCTCTCTCTTTCTCTCTCTCTCTCTCTCTCTCTCTCTCTCTCTCTCTCTCTCTCTCTCTCTCTCTCTCTCTCGCTCTCTCTCTCGCTCTTGATTTCTCTCTCTCTCTCCCTCTCCTTAACTCTCTCTTGCAGGGCTGCATTTGTCACATTGCATAACTCTCTCTTTTAACCACATCATTGCCATTCACTCAGTTCATCTCTTTTCTGAAGAAATGAATGACACAGCAGTAAACTCCTCTTCTCTAAACCTCTCCCACCCTGAAGACCTAAACCGACACTGGGAATCCTGTAAGGACTTAACCTCAGTGTTCCTTGCCTGTGAACTCACAGCTTTGGCTCTGGCTTTCCCCATCCACGGCTACACTCTCTGGCTCATCACCAGCTCCGCCTCCATCGCCACGGAGATCTTCATTTTCAACATGGCCGTCCTAGAGATTGTATACAGCCTGTTCATCCCAGTAGCCGATGCAGTCTACGTCCTCACAACATACCAAAGCCACTTCAGAGTTATCGCCTACACCGTCTCTCTCCTACTCTACAGCCGTCCCGTGTTCCAGTGCTGCATCTGTGTGGAGCGCTACCTGGCGGTGGTCCACCCTGTGGTCTACATGAAGTACAAACCCTTAAGGTACAGGGTGGGGTGGGCGGCCGGGGCCTGGGGAGTCGCTGATGTTCACAGGGACGGCTGTTTCCCTCTACGAACCTCAGTTCCCCATCGACTGCTTCCTCACCTACATCCTGCTCTTCCTATTGGTCGATCTATTCTGCAGCCTGTCCATCCTCCGTGTCCTGAAGCGCCCAAAACTGGGACAGGGAGAGATGGAGCGAAGAGGAGGACGGGAGAGGGAGAAAGAAGGGATGAACTCCATGAAGAAGAGAGCATTCAAGATCGTCTCTGTCGTCATGGCCATGATGTTGATCAACAACCTTCCCACAGTGGTCATTTACCTGCTGTATGACTCCATCGTGGTCAAAGTGTTCTGCCTGCTCGATGCCCTCAACATGTTACTTCTGGTGGTCTGTGGGCTGGTGCAGCCCCTCTTCTACCTCCACAGGAGTGGGAAACTACCCTGCTGCCTCAGGGGCCAGTGAGGGAGAGGTGGCACAACCACAGAAATAGAATTAGGTTCACTCAAGACGGCCGCCGTTCCACCCATCACAGAACATTGAGTTATAATCAAATCAAATCAAATCAAATGTTATCTGCCACATGCACCGAATACAACAGGTGTAGACCTTACAGTGAAATGCTTACTTACAAGCCCTTAACCAACAATGTAAGTGTTAAGTAAAGAAATAGACAAGTAAAACATTTAAATAAGAAATAATTAAAGAGCAGCAGTAAAATAAAATAACAGTAGGGAGGCTATATACAGGGGTTACCGGTACAGAGTCAATGTGCGGGGCACAGGTTAGTGGAGGTAATTGAGGTAATATGTACATGTGGGTAGAATTAAAGTGACTATGCATAGAGTTTATTGGGAATGTCCGCTCTAGTTATTATATTTCTATCGGTTCTGTACTGTCCTTTGTATATATTAAAGGGATAGTTTTAGATTTTGGCAATTTCTTAAGTTTGAAAGAAGTTGAAGGTAGTTTTCTGGAGTGATTGCTAACTAGCATTAGCGCGATGACTAAAAGTCTATTGGATAAGCTAGCATTAACGCAATCATCTAGCTAACCCATAGACTTCCAGTGGAAAAAAGGTCTTAGTTGCCCAATACTTTAACTATCACTTTAAGTACTTGCACACATCACGCCGAATGTAGATCTAGCACCAAATGTGGATCTAGCGTTCATCTGCTGATCGTTCAGCGCACTGTTTTTTAGGGACCACCCGATGTAGACCTCTGACTGCCGAAAGTTTTCACCCTATTATACATGTAAAATAGGTGCGTACTTGGTTTGCAAATTACCCTCAGAAGTGCTAAGTACTCTTGGCCAGCAAACGACATTGGTGCATCTGAGCCCTAATGTATATTTAAGGCAATGGTGATCCAGAACAACAGGACTTGTACCCATCCACTGGGCACCGACGTCAATTCATCATCTTGATTTGCATGTTGTTGATTTGTTAACTAACATGAATTCAACATGAAATCAACAAGAATTGGATTTAGGTTAAAAGTTAAAGATTTTATGAAAAAAATGTAAGCCCTTATGTTGATACATTTTTGTAAATCCAATCAGTTTTCCACGTTGATTCAACTTCATCACAATGATTTGGGGGATTGAAATGACGTGGAAACAACGTTTATTCAACCCGTTTTTTCCCAGTGGGCATGTACTGGTTGAATATATGCTTGACAACGCTAAACAGTGTGTGGAATGAAGAGATAACTAAACTATACTGTAGGTAGTGAATATATGACTGGCAGATTTTGTATGTTTCAGAATGGCAGTCACTCTAACCCTGCTTTCCTATCATTAACTCTTAAACTAACCTTAAAGCCAAACCTAACCTTAGCCCTAAAGTTAACCCCTTATGCTACACCCATCCCCCTAAGCCTAACGTTAACCTTAGCCCTGAAGCTGATCAATTCTAACCTCTGGTCCTGTGTGGCTGAGTTGGTAGAGCATGGCACCTGAAATGGAAAGGCTGTGGGTTTGAGTCCCACGGGAGACCAGTAAGAAAAAAATATGCACTTACTACTGTAATCTGTCTGGATAAGAGTGTCTACTAAAATGTAAACTATGTCTGTTTGTTTTTTATGGCCAGGTCACATGGTTAGGAAGTCTCCTGTCCCTAGCTACTGTATACAGTGAGGGAAAAAAGTATTTGATCCCCTGCTGATTTTGTACGTTTGCCCACTGACAAAGACATGATCAGTCTATAATTTTAATGGTAGGTTTATTTGAACAGTGAGAGACAGAATAACAACAACAAAATCCAGAAAAACGCATGTCAAAAATGTTATAAATGTATTTGCATTTTAATGAGGGAAATAAGTATTTGACCCCTCTGCAAAACATGACTTAGTACTTGGTGGCAAAACCCTTGTTGGCAATCACAGAGGTCAGACGTTTCTTGTAGTTGGCCACCAGGTTTGCACACATCTCAGGAGGGATTTTGTTCCACTCCTCTTTGCAGATCTTCTCCAAGTCATTAAGGTTTCGAGGCTGACGTTTGGCAACTCGAACCTTCAGCTCCCTCCACAGATGTTCTATGGGATTAAGGTCTGGAGACTGGCTAGGCCACTCCAGGACCTTCAAGTGCTTCTTCTTGAGCCACGCCTTTGTTGCCTTGGCCGTGTGTTTTGGGTCATTGTCATGCTGGAATGCCCATCCACGACCCATTTTCAATGGGAAGGAGGTTCTCACCCAAGATTTGACGGTACATAGCCCCGTCCATCGTCCCTTTGATGCGGTGAAGTTGTCCTGTCCCCTTAGCAGAAAAACACCCCCAAAGCATAATGTTTCCACCTCCATGTTTGACGGTGGGGATGGTGTTCTTGGGGTCATAGGCAGCATTCCTCCTCCTCCAAACACAGCGAGTTGAGTTGATACCAAAGAGCTTGATTTTGGTCTAATCTGACCACAACACTTTCACCCACTTCTCCTCTGAATCATTCAGATGTTCATTGGCAAACTTCAGACGGCCCTGTATATGTGCTTTCTTGAGCAGGGGGACCTTGCGGGCGCTGCAGGATTTCAGTCCTTCACAGCGTAGTGTGTTACCAATTGTTTTCTTGGTGACTATGGTCCCAGCTGCCTTGAGATCATTGACAAGATCCTTCCGTGTAGTTCTGGGCTGATTCCTCACCGTTCTCATGATCATTGCATCTCCACGAGGTGAGATCTTGCATGGAGCCCCAGGTCGAGGGAGATTGACAGTTATTTTGTGTTTCTTCCATTTGCGAATAATCGCACCAACTGTTGTCACCTTCTCACCAAGCTGCTTGACGATGGTCTTGTTGCCCATTCCAGCCTTGTGTAGAGCTACAATCTTGTCCCTGACATCCTTGGAGAGCTCTTTGGTCTTGGCCATGGTGGAGAGTTTGGAATCTGATTGATTGATTGCTTCTGTGGACAGGTGTCTTTTATACAGGTAACAAACTGAGATTAGGAGCACTCCCTTTAAGAGTGTGCTCCTAATCTCAGCTCGTTACCTGTATAAAAGAAACCTGGGAGCCAGAAATCTTTCTGATTGAGAGGGGGTCAAATACTTATTTCCCTCATTAAAATGCAAATCAATTTATAACATTTTTGACATGCGTTTTTCTGGATTATTTTGTTGTTATTCTGTCTCTCACTGTTCAAATAAACCTAACATTAAAATTATAGACTGATAATTTCTTTGTCAGTGGGCAAACGTACAAAATCAGCAGGGGATCAAATACTTTTTTCCCTCACTGTAGGTGCTGTCACTTAAGCCTTGTTCACATTGGCAGATTGAAGTGACTCAAATCCATATTTTTGCATATCTGATTTGAATCTGTTCTTTTTCCTGCTGTCTGAATGGCCAAAAACCACACGGAATCAGATATTTCAAGCCACATTTTAGACCACCTTCATAGGTGGTTTGAAATCAGATACAAATCTGATTCCTGGCCATGCGACTTGTGTCTGAATGGTCACATTTGATTTATTTGCCCTCAAGTCGTTTTTAGACTGTTATATGGCGTATCTTGTTGCTTGCTAGCTACTCTGTTGACAGTTTTGACAAGAACATGTGGTATCTAACTAGCTTGTTAACTGTTTACAAACAAATAAGTAAATGTGCTAGAAAGCTAAACAGCTACATTGCTAACTGGTTGACTACTGTGGCTAGACAAAAATGACTTGTTTTGATAGTTAGATCAGTCAAATGACTGTTGCCTGAACACACACAAATCAACACTTGTAACGTGCTGTTTCGACAGTCAGTATTCCAAAAATGGAATTGAAAAACAAAACAGATTTGAGCATTAAGGCCTGCAGTGTGAACAAAGCTTTACAAAACCTCCTCAATCAATCATGGACTGTGTATTGCCATTAGGTCCTGTTAAACACAGGCATTTGCATAGGTGTAATGACCCGCTGCACCTGTTTGTGACTCACAGGTGTTGAAGCTGGGACTAATAGACCTGACTTGTGTTCAGGACACTCCAAATGGAAAATGTTTTGAATAGGAGTAAAACACAAAGATGATAATTCTTATTGGATAAGGTTAGGAAGTACCTCATCCATTTCCATATGTTTTGCCCCTGTTATGTTGTGTCTGTTGTGTTTGACCCAGCATTCAGTTCTTGATTTACATTTACATGTTTAGTCATTTAGCAGATGCTCATATCCAGAGCGACTTACAGTTAGTGAGTGCACTATTTGTTTTTTTGTGTGTCTTTTTTTGTCTTTTCTTTTTTTTCATACTGGCCCCCCGTGGTGTACACAGACTTTCCAGGAGAAGAGCTCCATCAGTCAAGTTTTTAATTTGTATGCATTAATCTATCTCACTCCGTCTCTCTCTCTCTCTCTCTCTCTCTCTCTCTCTCTCTCTCTCTCTCTCTCTCTCTCTCTCTCTCTCTCTCTCTCTCTCTCTCTCTCTCTCTCTCTCCCTCTATCTCTCTCTCTCTCTCTCTCTATCTTTGAGCTTCCCTTACACATCAGAACTGCACCAAGTGAAAAGATGAATACTTCTACCTCATCTACAGTGAGGGAAAAAAGTATTTGATCCCCTGCTGATTTTGTACGTTTGCCCACTGACAAATTATCAGTCTATAATTTTAATGGTAGGTTAATTTGAACAGTGAGAGACAGAATAACAACAACAAAAATCCAGAAAAACGCATGTCAAAAATGTTATAAATTGATTTACATTTTAATGAGGGAAATCAGTATTTGACCCCCTCTCAATCAGAAAGATTTCTGGCTCCCAGGTGTCTTTTATACAGGTAACGAGCTGAGATTAGCAGCACACTCTTAAAGGGAGTGCTCCTAATCTCAGCTTGTTACCTGTATAAAAGACACCTGTCCACAGAAGCAATCAATCAATCAGATTCCAAACTTTCCACCATGGCCAAGACCAAAGAGCTCTCCAAGGATGTCACAGACAAGATTGTAGACCTGCACAAGGCTGGAATGGGCTACAAGACCATCGCCAAGCAGCTTGGTGAGAAGAAACACAAACGAACTGTCAATCTCCCTCGGCCTGGGGCTCCATGCAAGATCTCACCTCGTGGAGTTGCAATGATCATGAGAACGGTGAGGAATCAACCCAGAACTACACGGGAGGATCTTGCCAATGATCTCAAGGCAGCTGGGACCATAGTCACCAAGAAAACAATTGGTAACACACTACGCCGTGAAGGACTGAAATCCTGCAGCACCCGCAAGGTCCCCCTGCTCAAGAAAGCACATATACAGGGCCGTCTGAAGTTTGCCAATGAACATATGAATGATTCAGAGGAGAACTGGGTGAAAGTGTTGTGGTCAGATGAAACCAAAATCGAGCTCTTTGGCATCAACTCAACTCGCCGTGTTTGGAGGAGGAGGAATGCTGCCTATGACCCAAAGAACACCATCCCCACCGTCAAACATGGAGGTGGAAACATTATGCTTTGGGGGTGTTTTTCTGCTAAGGGTACAGGACAACTTCACCGCATCAAAGGGACGATGGACGGGGCCATGTACCGTCAAATCTTGGGTGAGAACCTCCTTCCCTCAGCCAGGGCATTGAAAATGGGTCGTGGATGGGTATTCCAGCATGACAATGACCCAAAACACACGGCCAAGGCAACAAAGGAGTAGCTCGAGAAGAAGCACATAAAGGTCCTGGAGTGGCCCAGCCAGTCTCCGGACCTTAATCCCATAGAATATCTGTGGAGGGAGCTGAAGGTTCGAGTTGCCAAACATCAGCCTCGAAACCTTAATGACTTGGAGAAGATCTGCAAAGAGGAGTGGAACAAAATCCCTCCTGAGATGTGTGCAAACCTGGTGGCCAACTACAAGAAACGTCTGACCTCTGTGATTGCCAACAAGGGTTTTTTCCACCAAGTACAAAGTCATGTTTTGCAGAGGGGTCAAATACTTATTTCCCTCATTAAAAGGCAAATCAATTTATAGCATTTTTGACATATGTTTTTCTGGATTTTTTTGTTGTTATTCTGTATCTCACTATTCAAATAATCCTACCATTAAAATTATAGACTGATCATGTCTTTGTCAGTGGGCAAACGTACAAAATCAGCAGGGGATCAAATACTTTTTTCCCTCACTGTACAAACTCTTCCCTGCCTATATATCCATTTACTGCCTTCTTGCCCCAAGATCAATCAATCAGCACTGTTTCCTATACAATCAGCTTCATCCTGGGTCTCCCCACCAATATCTACATCCTGTGGCTGATAGTGACTGAAGTAGAAGGGAGGATGGCCTCAGAGTTCTTCGCTCTCAACCTGGCCGTTTCTGAGATCCTCTTCTGCCTTTCTGCTATCTTCTATTTTATCAGGCTACACCACCCCACAATCGCTGTCTCGTACATAATGGTATTTTCTAGAGGTTTTATAATGACAGGTCGTCCCATGTTCCAGTGCTGTATGTGTGTGGAGCGCTACCTGGTGGTGGTCCACCCTGTGGTCTACCTGAAGTACAAACCCTTAAGGTACAGGGTGGGGTGTTGTGGTGTTGTCTGTTCTTTATGCTTGGTAGTGAAGTAACTTTTATATTTTATTCTGCTGCCTCTCAGTTCTCAGGGATCTGAAACGTCCCGGGCCGGGGGAAGGGGAGAGGGAGGGGAGAAATGAAATGAAGATGAAGGCCTTCAGAATCATTTTGATTATCATGTTGGCTATGATGGTGAATTATCTTCCTTATGAGGTAACTCTACCTTTAAAAGGTTATTTGACTGTTGGAGAGTTTTTGTTAGCCTCTAACATTTGTTTGATCATCAGTGTGATTACTGGTTTGGTGCAGCCCCTCCTCTACCTCCACAGGGCTGGGAAACATCCCTGTATCAGAGCTCTCTAAGAGATAATACAGGCTAGATAATAGGCTTTATGTAGTCCAGTAGGTCTACCACCTGATTCTAGGTGTGAATTGTTTAATTGATGTTTATATACTGTAGATATGCTTAATGTAATTGTTGTTTATTGATGTGTTCATGCGGTGCTCGCCTGCAAAATAGGTTGTAGTCTCAGCATGACTCCCTTCTGAAATAAAAGTTAAATAAAAATAAAGAATCACCCCCAAGACATGCTAATCTCTCACCATTACAATAACAGGGGAGGTTAGCATTCTCATTCATAGTTATTCACAATTCATTCAGGTTTATGCGTAATCATGGTAGAATCCACATGAATCTAGAAGTGTTTAGAAATATATTTTATTCTTATTTAAAAGAAGAACAAAAAGTTAGAAAAAGTTCACTGCCCCCCCCCCTCCAATGGGGCAACTTGCCCCCCGGCAACCCAATGCAAGTGAACGGTACCTCAATTAGCATTTTTCTACCTGGAACCAAAAAGTGTCCTCCTATGAGGACAGCTGAAGAACCCTTTTGGAACCTTCTAAGAGTGTAGTTACCCCACGTTACCCTATATTTCAATCACTTCCCATGAAAGTGGAAGAATACCTTTTGAATGTTCTTACTAGGGCTAGAACTATACATTACTTTCATATCTGTATTTAATTGTGAAATGGGGTGATAATGCCCCCATTGTTCAATGTTTAAAGTGTGTATATTACATGTTTAGTTGGTGATTTTCTTCTTTGGATACTAAATAAATACTTGTGCTGAACTACACATGTTACCTCTCCTGCAGAGGATAAGTTCATTAGAGTTACCAACCTCAGAAATTGCAGCCCAAATAAATGCTTCACAGAGTTCAAGTAACAGACACATCTCAACATCAACTGTTCAGAGGAGACTGTGTGAATCAGGCCTTCATGGACGAATTGCTGCAAAGAAGCCACCACTAAAGGGCACCAATAATAAGAAGAGACTTGCTTGGGCCAAGAAAAATGAGCAATAGACATTAGACCGGTGGAAATTTGTCCTTTGGCCTGGAGTCCAAATTGGAGATTTTTGGTTCCAACTGCCGTGTCTTTGTGAGACGCGTGTGTGAACAGATGATCTCCGCATGTGTATTTCCCACCGTGAAACATGGAGGAGGAGGTGTTCAAGGCACACTTAACCAGCATGGCTACCACAGCATTCTGCAGCGATACGCCATCCCATCTGGTTTGGGCTTAGTGGGACTATCATTTGTTTTCAACAGGACAATGACCCAAAACACCTCCAGGCTGTGTAAGGGCTATTTTACCAAGAAGGAGAGTGATGGAGTGCTGCAACAAATGACCTGGCCTCCACAATCCTTTGACCTTAACCAAATTGAGACGGTTTGGGATGAGTTGGTCCGCAGAGTGAAGGAAAAACAGCCAACAAGTGCTCAGAATATGTGGCAACTCCTTCAAGACTGTTGGAAAAGCATTCCAGGTGAAGCTGGTTGAAAGAATGCCAATAATGTGCAAAGCTGTCATCAAGGCAAAGGGTGGCTATTTGAAGGATCTCAAATATAAAATATATTTTGATTTGTTTAACACTTTTTGGGTTGCTACATTTATTTATTTTTTATTTATTTTTATTTTTTCATTTAGCAGACGCTCTTATCCAGAGCGACTTACAGGAGCAATTAGGGTTAAGTGCCTTGCTCAAGGGCACATCGACAGATTCCATATGTGTTATTTCACAGTTTTGATGTCTTCACTATTATTCTACAATGTAGAAAATAGTCAAAATAAAGAAAAACCCTTGAATGAGTAGGTGTGTCCAAACTTTTGACTGGTACTGTATATGTAGCTGATAGACTATGTTTTGATTAGATACTAGTTATATCTTGGTTAAATGTATTTTTTAATCCCTTCCCACTGAAGTGGAAGAATACCTTTTTAATTGTCTTTCTAGAACTAGAACTATAGATTACTTTCATATCTGTATTTAATAGTTACGTAAATGTGGCGATAATACCCACATTTTACAAGGTTTTTTAAAGTGCGTATATTACATGTTTACTTTTTGTTTTTCTTCTTTGGATACTAAATAAATACTTGTGCTGAACTACACATGTATCCTTCTATTATTTGTTGTAAAGCAGAGAAAACGTCCAGACCTCATTTCTAGTGCTGAGCAATTAATCTACATATTTTCTATGATTATGATTATTATTAAACAACTAATTGACCGACGTAGGTTCAATTACTTGAATTCCATTTAGTTATATTTTTCTAAGCCCAACACACCCTTTCTATACAGAGAAATCAAGTCAGGAAATATGTGGGATGCTGGGCTGAAGGGAGTTGTAGACTTCATTCAATCTAGTTCAGCACAGAAACGTGGTAATTAACTCCTATGACCATAATCCATTGCATCAGTTTTCTCCGGCTCAGAGACCGTTCAAAGAGGAAGAGGCGAAGCGAGAGGTTTCACTTTCGCCAAAATCTGTCCAAAATCAGCACAATGCGTTTCTATGGGCTTATTTTGAACCTAAACTTGTCGCCTGCCTTCACTCACTTGGGACAATGATTCACATTGTTAGGGCGGAGATATGAGCATCTCATCATTATATACAGATCTCTAAAAGAGAAATGTACACAATGACAACAAGGACAGGGACAGGGACAGTTAGAGACTTTACTTTGAAGAACTAGTCAAATAATTACATCAGACAGCTCTGCAGCATACTTAGGCAGGCTAGTTAAATAAGATGACTGAAGACAATGCAGCATGGTGAGCACATAACGTTAGATGGCCTGGCTGGCTGATCAGAAAGATTTCTGGCTCCCAGGTGTCTTTTATATAGGTTACGAGCTGAGATTAGGAGCACACTCTTAAAGGGAGTGCTCCTAATCTCAGCTTGTTACCTGTATAAAAGACACCTGTCCACAGAAGCAATCAATCAATCAGATTCCAAACTCTCCACCATGGCCAAGACCAAAGAGCTCTCCAAGGATGTCAGAGACAAGATTGTAGACCTACACGAATGGGCTACAAGACCATCGCCAAGCAGCTTGGTGAGAAGGTGACAACAGTTGGTGCGATTATTCGCAAATGGAAGAAACACAAAAGAACTGTCAATCTCCCTCGGCCTGGGGCTCCATGCAAGATCTCACCTCGTGGAGATGCAATGATCATGAGAACGGTGAGGAATCAGCCCAGAACTACACGGGAGGATCTTGTCAATTATCTCAAGGCAGCTGGGAACATAGTCACCAAGAAAACAATTGGTAACACACTACGCCGTGAAGGACTGAAATCTTGTAGTGCCCGCAAGGTCCCCCTGCTCAAGAAAGCACATATACAGGACCGTCTGAAGTTTGCCAATGAACATCTGAATGATTCAGAGGAGAACTGGGTGAAAGTGTTGTGGTCAAACCAAAATCGAGCTCTTTGGCATCAACTCAACTCACCATGTTTGGAGGAGGAGGAATGCTGCCTATGACCCCAAGAACACCATCCCCACCTTCAAACATGGAGGTGGAAACATTATGCTTTCGGGGTGTTTTTCTGCTAAGGGGACAGGACAACTTAACCGCATCAAAGGGACGATGGACGGGGCCATGTACCGTCAAATCTTGGGTGAGAACCTCCTTCCCTCAGCCAGGGCATTGAAAATGGGTCGTGGATGGGTATTCCAGCATGACAATGACCCAAAACACACGGCCAAGGCAACAAAGGAGTGGCTCAAGAAGAAGCACATTAAGGTCCTGGAGTGGCCTAGCCAGTCTCCAGACCTTAATCCCATAGAAAATCTGTGGAGGGAGCTGAAGGTTCGAGTTGCCAAACGTCAGCCTCGAAACCTTAATGACTTGGAGAAGATCTGCAAAGAGGAGTGGAACAAATTCCTCCTGAGATGTGTGCAAACCTGGTGGCCAACTACAAGAAACGTTTGACCTCTGTGATTGCCAACAAGGGTTTTGCCACCAAGTACTAAGTCATGTTTTGCAGAGGGGTCAAATACTTATTTCCTTCATTAAAATGCAAATCAATTCATACAATTTTTTGACATGCGTTTTTCTTGACTTTTTTGTTGTTATTCTGTCTCTCACTGTTCAAATAAACCTACCATTAAAATTATAGACTGATCATGTCTTTGTCAGTGGGAAAACGTACAAAATCAGCAGGGGATAAAATACTTTTTTCCCTAACTGTACTACTGTAACATGTGAGGAGGCTACAGCTAACGAAGATTGGCTGTAGCCTTTGCATAGATATTTTAGTGTCTTGACAATTCTGTGTCTACCATTAAGCCTTTTATACAACTTGATAAAAAACATATATTACTTCTAGCAAATCATAGCAATAAAATATATATTTTTTGTCTAGCATGTAGCGTTTCCCAACTCTGTGTTTAACAAGCAGGCCATTAGGAGCAACACCAACATCCTCATCACTCATAATGATAGGTTTGGTTCCTGTCACACTGAGAAGGATACAGTGCATTCGGAAAGTATTCAGACCCCTTGACTTTTTCCACATTTTGTTACGTTACAGCCTTATTCTAAAATGGATTTTCCTCATCAATCTATACACAATACCCCATAATGACAAAGCAAAAACAGGTTTTTAGATTTCTTTGCAAAGAAATATAATATATACAGTACCAGTCAAAAGTTTGGACACACCTACTCAATCCAGGGGTTTTCTTTATTTTTACTACATTGTAGAATAATAGTGAAGACATCAAAACTATGAAATAACACATATTGAATTATGTAGTAACCAAAAAAGTGTAAAAGAAAACAAAATATATTTTACATTTGAGATGCTTGAAAGTAGCCCACCCTTTGCCTTGATGACAGCTTTGCACACTCTTGGCATTCTCTCAACCAGCTTCATGAGGTAGTCACCTGGAATGCATTTCAATTTACAGGTGTGCCTTGTTAAAAGTTAATTTGTTGAATTTCTTTCCTTCTTAATGCGTCTGACAATCAGTTGTGTTGTGACAAGGTAGGGGTGGTATACAGAAGATAGCCCTATTTGGTAAAAGACCAAGTCCATATTATGGCAAGAACAGCTCAAATAATCAAAGAGAAACTACATTAAGGTCAGTCAATATGGAACATTTCAATAACTTTGAAAGTTTCTTCAAGTGCAGTCGCAAAAACCATCACGCGCTATGATTAAACTGGGTCTCATGAGGACGGCCACAGGAAAGGAAGACCCAGAGTTACCTCTGCTGCAGAGGATAAGTTCATTAGAGTTACCAGCCTCAGAAATTGCAGCCCAAATAAATGCTTCATGGAGTTCAAGTAACAGACACATCTCAACATCAACTGTTCAGAGGAGACTGTGTGAATCAGGCCTTCATGGTGAAATTGCTGCAAAGAAACCACTATTAAAGGACACCAATAATAAGAAGAGACTTGCATGGGCCAAGAAACACGAGCAATGGACATTAGACCGGTCGAAATATGTCCTTTGGTCTGATGAGTCCAAATTTGAGATTTTTGGTTCCAACTGCCTTGTCTTTGTGAGACACAGAGTAGGTGAACGGATTATCTCCGCATGTTTGGTTCCCAACGTGAAGCATGGATGAGGAGGTGTGATGGTGTGGGGGTGCTTTGCTGATGACACTGTCTGTGATTTATTTAGAATTCAAGAGACCCTCAACCGGCATGGCTACCACAGCATTCTTCAGCGATACGCCATCCCATCGGGCTGCGCTTAGTGGGACTATCATTTGTTTTTCAACAGGATAATGACGCAACACACCTCCAGATTGTGTAAGGGCTATTTTACCAAGAAGGAGTGTGATGGAGTGCTGCATCAGATGACCTGGCCTCCACAATCCCCCGACCTCAAACAAATTGAGATGGTTTTGGATGACTCGGACCGCAGAGTGAAGGAAAAGCAGCCAACAAGTGCTCAGCATATGTGGGAACTCCTTCAAGACTGTTGGAAAAGCATTTCAGGTGAAGCTAGTTGAGAGAATGCCAAGAGTGTGCAAAGCTGTCATCAAGGCAAAGGGTGGCTACTTTGATATACAGTGGGGAAAAAAAGTATTTAGTCAGCCACCAATTGTGCAAGTTCTCCCACTTAAAAAGATGAGAGAGGCCTGTAATTTTCATCATAGGTACACGTCAACTATGACAGACAAAATGAGAAACAAAAATCCAGAAAATCAGATTGTAGGAATTTTAATGAATTTATTTGCAAATTATGGTGGAAAATAAGTATTTGGTCAATAACAAAAGTTTCTCAATACTTTGTTATATACACTTTGCTGGCAATGACACAGGTCAAACGTTTTCTGTAAGTCTTCACAAGGTTTTCACACACTGTTGCTGGTATTTTGGCCCATTCCTCCATGCAGATCTCCTCTAGAGCAGTGATGTTTTGGGGCTGTCGCTGGGCAACACAGACTTTCAACTCCCTCCAAAGATTTTCTATGGGGTTGAGATCTGGAGACTGGCTAGGCAACTCAAGGACCTTGAAATGCTTCTTACGAAGCCACTCCTTCGTTGCCCGGGCGGTGTGTTTGGGATCATTGTCATGCTGAAAGACCCAGCCACGTTTCATCTTCAATGCCCTTGCTGATGGAAGGAGGTTTTCACTCAAAATCTCACGATACATGGCCCCATTCATTCTTTCCTTTACACGGATCAGTCGTCCTGGTCCCTTTGCAGAAAAACAGCCCCAAAGCATGATGTTTCCACCCCCATGCTTCACAGTAGGTATGGTGTTCTTTGGATGCAACTCAGCATTCTTTGTTCTCCAAACACGACGAGTTGAGTTTTTACCAAAAAGTTATATTTTGGTTTCATCTGACCATATGACATTCTCCCAATCCTCTTCTGGATCATCCAAATGCACTCTAGCAAACTTCAGATGGGCCTGGACATGTACTGGCTTAAGCAGGGGGACACGTCTGGCACTGCAGGATTTGAGTCCCTGGCGGCGTAGTGTGTTACTGATGGTAGGCTTTGTTACTTTGGTCCCAGCTCTCTGCAGGTCATTCACTAGGTCCCCCCGTGTGGTTCTGGGATTTTTGCTCACCGTTCTTGTGATCATTTTGACCCCACGGGGTGAGATCTTGCGTGGAGCCCCAGATCGAGGGAGATTATCAGTGGTCTTGTATGTCTTCCATTTCCTAATAATTGCTCCCACAGTTGATTTCTTCAAACCAAGCTGCTTACCTATTGCAGATTCAGTCTTCCCAGCCTGGTGCAGGTCTACAATTTTGTTTCTGGTGTCCTTTAACAGCTCTTTGGTCTTGGCCATAGTGGAGTTTGGAGTGTGACTGTTTGAGGTTGTGGACAGGTGTCTTTTATACTGATAACAAGTTCAAACAGGTGCCATTAATAAAGGTAATGAGTGGAGGACATAGGAGCCTCTTAAAGAAGAAGTTACAGGTCTGTGAGAGCCAGAAATCTTGCTTGTTTGTAGGTGACCAAATACGTATTTTCCACCATAATTTGCAAATAAATTCATTAAAAATCCTACAATGTGATTTTCTGGATTATTATTTCTCAATTTGTCTGTCATAGTTGACGTGTACCTATTATGAAACTTACAGGCCTCTCTCATCTTTTTAAGTGGGAGAACTTGCACAATTGGTGGCTGACTAAATACTTTTTTCCCCACTGTATATATTTTGATTTGTTTAACACTTTTTTGGTTTCCACATGATTGTGTTATTTCATAGTTTTGATGTCTTCACTATTATTCTACAATGTAGAAAACAGTACAAATAAAGAAAAACTGTTGAATGAGTAGGTGTGTCCAAACTTTTGACTGGTACTGTATGTATACCTTATTTACATAAGTATTCAGACGTTTTGCCATGATACTCGAAATTGAGCTCAGGTGCATCCTTGAGATGTTTCTACAAATAGATTGGAGTCCACCTGTGGTCAATTCAATTGATTGGACATGATTTGGAAAGGCACACATCTGTCTATATAATGTCCCACAGTTGGCAGCGCATGTCAGAGTAAAAACCAAGCCATTTTTTTTCGACATTTTAGTCATTTAGCAGACGCTCTTATCCAGAGCGACTTACAGGAGCAATTAGGGTTAAGTGCCTTGCTCAAGGGAACATCGACAGATTTTTCACCTAGTCGGCTCGGGGATTAGAACCAGCGACCTTTCGGTTACTGGCACAACGCTCTAAACCACTAAGCTACCTGCCGCCCATGAGGTCAAAGGAATTATCCATAGAGCTCCGATACAGGATTGTGTCGAGGAACAGATCTGGGGATGGGTACCAAAAAAAGTCTGCAGCATTGAAGGTCCCCAAGAAGACAGTGGCCTCCATCATTCTTAAATGGAAGAAGTTTGGAACCACCAAGATCTCTCCACCAATCAGGCCTTTATGGTAGAGTGGCCAGATGGAAGCCACTCCTCAGTAAAAGGCACATGACAGCCCACTTGAGGTTTTCAAAAGGCACCTAAAGGACTCTCAGACCATGTGAAACAATATTATCTGGTCTGATTAAACCAAGATTGAACTCTTTGGCCTGAATGCCAAGTGTCACATCTGGAGAAAACCTAGCACCATCCCTACGGGGAATGATGGTGGTGGCAGCATCATGCTGTGGGGATGTTTTTCAGTGGGCAGGGACTGGGAGACTAGTCAGGATCGAGGGAATGGTGAACGGAGCAAAGTACAGAGAGATCCTTGATGAAAATCTGCTCCAGAGCGCTCAGGATATCAGACTGGGACGAAGGTTCACCTTCCAACAGGACAACGACCCTAAGCACACAGCCAATACAATGCAGGAGTGGCTTCGGGACAAGTGTCTGAATGTCTTTGAGTGTCCCAGCCAGAGCCCGGACTTGAACCCGATCTAACATCTCTGAAGAGACCTGAAAATAGCTGTGCAGCGACACTTCCCATCCAACCTGACAGAGCATGAGAGGATCTGCAGAGAAGAATGGGAGAAACTCCCCAAATACAGGTGTGCCAAGCTTGTAGCGTCATACCCAAGAAGACTTCAGGCTGTAATCACAGCCAAAGGTGCTCCAACAAATTACTGAGTAAAGGGTCTGAATACTTAAGTAAATGTGATATTTTCAATTCTATGAAACCTGTTTTTGTTTTGTCATTATGGGTTGTTGTGTGTAGATTGACGAGGGAAAAAACAATTTAATCAATTTTAGAATAAGGCTGTAACGTAACAAAATGTGGAAAAAGTCAAGGGGTCTGAATACTTTCCGAATGCTCTGTATACATATTCAGCATTTAGCTGCCATGCATACTGAAATAAAACAAAACTAATATTTGGTTCTCTCCAGTCCTTCCTCTGAAGATATGAACACCACAGGTGGAAATGCCTCCTCCTTTTCCTCTGGATTCTGGAACTTATGTGACAGTAACCTTCCCGTCTATGTATCCATCAGCCTGGTCTACTTTGTGCTTGGCGTACCCATATTTGGCTACGTCCTGTGGCTGATCGCTACTGGCAACGCCTTGGCCTCTGAGATCTTCATTATCAACATGGCCGCCGCAGAGCTCGTCTTCTCCCTGTAGGTTACGGTTGTATCCACTGTCCACCTCTTCGTCACCGGCCTTCAACAGTACGTGGAAACCATTGTCTTGCCTTATCACATTGTCTACTGCTGTGTATGTTTTGAGTGCTACCTGGCGGTGGTCCACCCTGTGGTCTTCCTGAAGTACAAACCATTGAGATACAGGGCGGGGTTGGTGGCATCGGAGTCGGAGGTGTAGCGGCATTCACCGGTGCTTTTTACGCGTACCTCCCAGAGTTCCCTGTTTCTGGATAATAGAGAGATAGACAGAGGAAAAGGAAGAGAAAGAGGAGGAGGAGAGGAAGAGAGGAGGAGAGGAGAGCGGACTCAGCAGAGGGATGTGCCCCATGAAAAGAAAAGTCTCTGTGGTTCTCCTGACAATGCTGATCGACCAGCTCCCATTTGTTGTCATATACTTCCTGTTTGGAAACGTAGATGACTATGTGGACTGTGTCATTGACATTGTTAACATGTCTTTCAGTTGTGCCTGTGGGTTGGTAAAGCCCCTCCTCTACCTCCACAGGGCTGGGAAACTGTCCTGTATCAAAGGTCTCTGAGGAAGAGGTGACACCAGGCCTCACACTCATTTTAACCTTTTATTTGTCTTCATAGATAGAAACTTTGATCGGCAAAATGTTGTTAATCTGAGAAGTATGCCTGGGTTCAAATACTATTTTAAATGATCTCATGTACTTTGTCTTGCCTTGCCGGTGGAATTAGTAGAACAGTTCCAAAACTACAAACCCCACCAATCTGGCACCCCAGGCTCCGGGGTGAAGTTTCCCCTTCTGATCTAGGATCAGCTTCCACTCCCCCAATCCTAACCTTTACCATTATTGGGGAAAAAGCAAAACTGACCCAAGATCAGCGTTTAGGAGCAACTTTACCCTACTCCCACCAAGGCATTCTAGATCAGGGCTGTTCAATGTCGGTCCTGGAGGGCTGAAATACTTCTGTTTTCATCCTGTCCTTCTAATAAGGGACTAGTTCAGACCTGGGACACCAGGTGAGTGCAATTAACTACAAGGTAGAAAGAAAAAACGGAAGTGTTTTGGCCATCCAGGTCCGGAATTGAACAGCCCTGGTCTAGAGCAAAGTTCAAAGCAATCATTAGATTTCAAATAGTATTTGAACCCAGGCCTGTTGAGAAGCTGTGTCTAATGTCGAATCAGGAACCCATCTAGAGGAGATAGAAACTGAAGTTGTTCATCTTTAATCTTTGATTGTAAATCACTTTTGATCAGATTTTGATCAACTTGTTTTATCACCCCCAATTGTTCATTTTGTTTCACAGTAGTTTGTTACCACAAGGATTTCCCTTGATTACTCTTTTTCAAAATAATAATGCTTATTTTTTTAGTTTATTATTATTTGTAGGTTTTTAACAGGTTCTTGGCCGACCAAATTGTCATATCACTACTTTAAACCAAGAGTGCATCTTATTTGCCTACAAACTGACACTCCTCTTGTCGGTGCTCTGGTCGATGTCTGAAATGGCACCCTATACCTTAGATAGTGCACTGTGGTCTAAATCACCAGGTTGACGTGTCACTCAGGTGTGGCAGAGCAGGGCAGGGTCAGGCAGAGATTTGTATATACAGTATTATCTCCAGCACCAGTGACAGACAACCACACCACATCCCAGGGGAGAGGGACGCTGCGTCTACACAGGTTAGCCAAACCTTGGTTTTTTATAAAAATTATAATATTTAAAAATGTTTTAATAAAAATGTAAACACCAATTGATATACAGTGGGGAAAAAAAGTATTTAGTCAGCCACCAATTGTGTAACTTCTCCCACTTAAAAAGATGAGAGAGGCCTGTAATTTTCATCATAGGTACACGTCAACTATGACAGACAAAATGAAGAAAATAAGTATTTGGTCAATAACAAAAGTTTCTCAATACTTTGTTATATACCCTTTGTTGGCAATGACACAGGTCAAACGTTTTCTGTAAGTCTTCACAAGGTTTTCACACACTGTTGCTGGTATTTTGGCCTATTCCTCCATGCAGATCTCCTCTAGAGCAGTGATGTTTTGGGGCTGTCGCTGGGCAACACGGACTTTCAACTCCCTCCAAAGATTTTCTATGGGGTTGAGATCTGGAGACTGGCTAGGCCACTCCAGGACCTTGAAATGCTTCTTACGAAGCCACTCCTTCGTTGCCCGGGCGGTGTGTTTGGGATCATTGTCATGCTGAAAGACCCAGCCACGTTTGATCTTCAATGCCCTTGTTGATGGAAGGAGGTTTTCACTCAAAATCACATGATACATGGCCCCATTCATTCTTTCCTTTACACGGATCAGTCGTCCTGGTCCCTTTGCAGAAAAACAGCCCCAAAGCATGATGTTTCCACCCCCATGCTTCACAGTATGGTGTTCTTTGGATGCAACTCAGCATTCTTTGTCCTCCAAACACGACAAGTTCTATTTTGGTTTCATCTGACCATATGACATATGACATTCTCCCAATCCTCTTCTGGATCATCCAAATGCACTCTAGCAAACTTCAGACGTGCCTGGACATGTACTGGCTTAAGCAGGGGGACACGTTTGGCACTGCAGGATTTGAGTCCCTGGCGGCGTAGTGTGTTACTGATGGTAGGCTTTGTTACTTTGGTCCCAGCTCTCTGCAGGTCATTCACTAGGTCCCCCCGTGTGGTTCTGGGATTTTTGCTCACCGTTCTTGTGATCATTTTGAACCCACGGGGTGAGATCTTGCGTGGAGCCCCAGATCGAGGGAGATTATCAGTGGTCTTGTATGTCTTCCATTTCCTAATAATTGCTCCCACAGTTGATTTCTTCAAACCAAGCTGCTTACCTATTGCAGATTCAGTCTTCCCAGCCTGGTGCAGGTCTACAATTTTGTTTCTGGTGTCCTTTGACAGCTCTTTGGTCTTGGCCATAGTGGAGTTTGGAGTGTGACTGTTTGAGGTTGTGGACAGGTGTCTTGTATACTGATAACAAGTTCAAACAGGTGCCATTAATACAGGTAACGAGTGGAGGACAGAGGAGCCACTTAAAGAAGAAGTTACAGGTCTGTGAGAGCCAGAAATCTTGCTTGTTTGTAGGTGACCAAATACTTATTTTCCACCATAATTTGCAAATAAATTCATAAAAAATCCTACAATGTGATTTTCTGGATTTCTTTTCCTCAATTTGTCTGTCATGGTTGACGTGTACCTATGATGAAAATTACAGGCCTCTCTCATCTTTTTAAGTGGGAGAACTTGCACAATTGGTGGCTGACTAAATACTTTTTTTCCCCACTGTAGATATATGTAGGTTATGACCAAATACATTATATGTAAAACAATATTTTGTATTTTATTTTCATATTGGCAATTTATGCAGATATATGGACACATTTTGATATTTCGTCATGTTTACAAGTGATCATCTCTAGTGCATATATGACCTACAATGGATTGTAAGAGATTGTCTTTCTTAATTTAGCTTCATCAGGTTTTTTGTATGGTTCATTGTGATTTTAGAACGACTGCTCACATCAGCATTTAAAATGTATTTTTCAACCAGGGAACAAAACAAATGATTTACCGGAGTCATATACCTAACACCCTATTGCAGTGGTTACAGAATAATTATACGTGCATATATAAGATGAGTAAAGACTGCAATTATAGCTAAATTAATAATTTGCATGATCATGTAGCTTCTCTCTCTCCCCCTCCCTCCCCCCCCCCTCTCTCTCTCTCTCTCTCTCTCTCTCTCTCTCTTTCCCCATCCCTCTATCTCTCTCTCCCTCTCCCCCTCTTTGGCTCTTTCCCTTACATATCTCAAGAACTTCCGCACATTACAGGTACATGCATTGTTGAGATGAACGAATCTACTGTCAGTGATAGGTCCACTCCTCCTCCTATCTCCCTCATTGATCCGGGTGTACAGGGTGTCCTTGAGGCACATTATGTCACCATTTTTACTGCTTCCTTTTCAATCAACATCGTCCTGGGTCTCCCCACCAATGTCTACATCCTGTGGCTGATACTGACCGGAGCTGGAGGGACGATGGCCTCAGAGTTCTTCTCTCTCAACCTGACCGTGTCTGAGATCCTCTTCTGCCTCTTTAATGTCGTCAGCATAGCTGGACTCTATGTCCAGTCTGATTTTGTCCTCAAAGCTTCTCATTTTTCCTTCGGGTTAATTTTCTCTGGTCGTCCCCTGTTCAAGTGCTGTATCTGTGTAGAGCGCTACCTGGCAGTGGTCCACCCTGTGGTCTACCTGAAGTACAAACCCCTGAGATACAGGGTGGGGTGTTGTGGTGTTGTCTGGCTGATGGTTCTTGGGTCCTGCTGTCTATGTTTGTTTGAGTTGTTTTCACCACCTTTCGTATACTCTCTCTTTGTCCAAACAATGATCTATTTTTTGCTGATGTCATTCTGCTGCCTCTCAGTTCTCTGGGCTCTGAAACGTCCAGGGCCGGGGGATGGGGACAGGGAGGGGACAAACAGCATTAAGATGAAGGCCTTTAAGATCATTTTGATTATCCTGGTGTATGCTGGGGTGTCTCAACTCCCAGTGGCAGTGATGACACTGAGTCAAAGTTATGTTACATATATGGTGTTTTTTTCAGTCATGTCCATTTGTTTCTGCATCAGTGTGATCTCTGGATTTGTGCAGCCCCTCCTCTACCTCCACAGGGTTGGGAAGCTGCCCTGTATCAGAGGTCTTTAAGAGAAAAAGTCAAATCTCTTCACCCCATTAGTGCCTTAAAAAAGTAGGATATGTCATTATATTTGTGTTCTATGTTTTTCCATAATCACTTGTGAATAAAAATGTATGATTGTTTTCCATGTGGATTTATATATATTTTTCAATTCCTGATGTTTGAATGTATTTCCAATCTAATCAGTGGCCTAAAAAGCAGGGGTTGGGACCGGTTCAAATAACAGAACAGAAAAATATGATTTTTTTTGAGGAACAGAATCCAAACCCGTGAGCAAAACTGATCTATACTTTTCCGGAACAGAAACATTATTTTTAAAAGCATGAGAACTGATTAATTACGCTATTTTACATTCCGGGATTCTTTTTTTATGTCCGCAAAAATGCAACAAAGCGCTTTTGCAAAGCCCTCACAATGTCACTCAGAAACTTATTACAGTGTTTACCTAACTTCCATCTGAAAATCCTTGCCAGTGAGTGCCCCTCCCCTTCTGAAGCATAGTCTAGTAGTTTACTGAAGTTACAAGCTTGATTTGGAAATTAGGCAGAGATTGGATTAACATTTTCAATGCTGGTTAAGGATACTATAGTTAATAAGTTTCACATAGGATTCATTAACTACAAAAAGGTAATTAGTGTTTTTATCTCAATTCGGGTGCCGCTTTGCAAACACACATCAGCTAGCTGGTCCAACGTCTGAAGTTCAAAGACATTCACAATTGGAATCCTCCACCTGTAGATTTTTTTTGATAATATTGGGTCTGCAGTTTATGTACCCACATAGAGTGTAAACCAGCCCAAGAACTTCTCAAATCGTACATATTTAGATATATAGGCCTGGGTTCAATCTGATCGTCATTGTTGACAGTGCAGCGTTTAAAGGCAATGGTATCACATTCACGGAGATGGCGTCCAAGGTAAACATTGCACATGTCGAATCAATTGGAAATTACCTTTAAATGTCAAGCCTGATATAGCGTGGTTTAGTATTGAATCCCAGACATAATGTACCTGTTTGTAAATAGACCTCGTGTCTTTCTGTTAAAAAGCGTGATATTTTATTGGCAGAGCGAGAGATCATTCAGCTGGCTATTGCAGAATGAATGGCACCAAACATGTACATGTGATTTCCCTTGAAATTATTGATGATGATTGTGCAAGAAAGATACAGTGTAGATATTATTGGGTTGATGTGATTAAATGCATTCTTAATAATGAGCTCCCTGTCTGTCTGTCTTCTTTAAGGATGATAAATAATGGATGTGTCTGTATATTTATAATAAATAATAACAATAACTATAATAACAAATAAAATATATATTTATCCTTGAAATCAATGGGCAGTTCCAGCTATAATGGTCTCATAAAATTGACATTTAATACTTCTGCACTGACTACCATATTGTGTAACTAGAGCCTGGAGTTTTTCCTGAGCTTTTAACCTGACCTGTTCTGGAAAAACTCAGGGCCTTATCCATCCATAACACATTCTACACAGCACAGCATATTCTCTTCAACCATACTAAACATCACTTAGTGTTGTCATAACCAGTGGAAAACATTTGCATGTCAGGAGTGGTCCATTAAGTGAGGTGATGGGCAGCATCAGTTTACAGACGGGAGCAACACAGGTGACTTGGTGGGGGAGGCTGAGGGAGTGGTGTCTGAGGGGGTGGTTGTGAGTAAGGGAGGGAGGGAGGGATTGGAGGGACATCTGCTTGGTACATCAACATACTGCTACCCTTTCTTAGTTTACTACCTCATCCTATTCAGCTGACTAATGCAGAAAGAATGGCAGCAAACATTTACATGTGTTTTCTCTTGAAATGATGGATGATGATTGTGCTTGAAAGTTACAGTGTAGATATTATTGGGTTGATGTGATTAAATGCATTCTTAATGAGGAGCTCCCTGCCTGTCTTCTTTAAAGAGGAAAATGTAACATGTCTGTATATTTATAATAAATAATAACAATAACTATATTGAACATATTCTCTTCAACCATACTAAACATCACTTAGTGTTGTCATAACCAGTGGAAAACATTTGCCTGTCAGGTGTGGTCCATTAAGTGAGGTGATGGGCAGCATCAGTTTACAGACGGGAGCAACACAGGTGACTTGGTGGGGGTGTCTGAGAGTGTGGTTGTAGATGAGGGAGGGAGTGCAGGCAGGAGGGAGGGAGGGAGGGAGGGAGGGAGGGAGGGAGGGGGGAGGCACATCTGTTTGGTACATCAACATACTACTAGACTTTCTTGGTTCAGTACCTCATCCTGATGTTTGTGATGTCATTCTGCTGCTTCTCTGTTCTCAGGGCTCTGAAACGTCCCGGGCTGAGGGAAGGGGACAGGGAGAGGGAGGGGACAGAGAGAGGGAGGGGACAGGGAGAGGGAGAGGGAGGGGACAGGGAGAGGGAGGGGACAGGGATAGGGAGGGGAGAGGGAGGGGACAGGGAGGGGAGAGGGAGGGGACAGGGAGAGGGAGGGGAGAGGTAGGGGACAGGGAGAGGGAGAGGGAGGGGACATATAACATGAAGATGAAGGGGTGTAAAATCATTTTGATGATCCTGGTGTCTATGATGGTGAACTTCCTCCCCATGGTTGTAATGATGTCTTTGTACAATGTCCTTGATCAGATTGTGTTGTTTTGTCACTATCCATTTCTTTCTCCATCATTGTGATCTGTGGTTTTGTGCACAGGGCTAGGACACTGTATCAGCCCCTCCTCTACCTCCACAGGGCTGGGACACTGTCCTGTATCAGCCCCTCCTCTACCTCCACAGGGCTGGGACACTGTTCTGTATCAGCCCCTCCTCTACCTCTACAGGGCTGGGACACTGTCCTGTATCAGGCCCCTTCTAACGCCACAGGGATGGGACACTGTCCTGTATCAGCCCCTCCTCTACCTCCACAGCGCTGGGACACTGTCCTGTATCAGCCTCTCCTCTACCTCCACAGGGCTGGGACACTGTCCTGTATCAGCCCCTCCTCTACCTCCACAGGGCTGGGACACTGTCCTGTATCAGGGGTCTCTGAGGATGAGGTGACTAAGTCGTTGAGCG
>NW_028167180.1:1908366-1995866 GCF_964263955.1 Coregonus lavaretus
GTTCACAGGGACGGCTGTTTCCTTCTACGCACCTTAGCCCCTTGCGCTACACCCATCCCCCTAAGCCTAACCTTAACCCCTGACATTAGTCCTGAACATAACCAATTTTCTATGTCTAATCATATGCCTGGATCTGCCTGGTCGAATATACACTTCCTAAACAAAACTCTGGTAATGTGTGGCTCAGTTGGTAGAACATTGTGCTTGCAACACCAGGGCTGTGGGTTAGATTCCCACGGGGGACAAGTACAACAAATGAATGCTCTCACTACTGTAATCTCTATGGATACAATGGAAACTATATCAGTTTTTTGTTGTTGTGATTTTTACGGCCACGTCACGTGGTTAGGAAGTCTCCTGTCCTTAGCTACTGTACTGGTGCTGTCACTTAAGCCTTGTTCACATTGGCAGTTTGAAGTGACTCAAATAAAATATAAATTGGCGTAGCTGATTCCAATCTCTTCTTTTTCGGTCCAAAAAGCACATGGAATAAGATATTTCAAGCCACATTTCAAACCACCTTCGTAGGTTTCAAATCAAAATGTTGTGATATATAACTTTGAAGTTGCATGTATTTGAAACTACATTGGTAAGTCCAAAATTACGTTTACATTTTGTCAGCGATATTTATTATATATTGGTTCATGTAAAAAATATTTCCTTTTCTTCCTTTTGATTTTATTAGTTTTCTTTTATTTATTTGCCCATATAAAGTCTGTTATGACAGAGTATACTTGTTTAAAGAATGTCTTCGGTGGGGTAATTGGTATTACCGACAATAGACTTTATTGAAAAGGTCATTATTTTACTGTAGTGTAGCGAACTCAGGGGGTAGTCCCGGCCGGGGCTAAAAACCAGTTATGCCAAGAGATCTGAATGTATTGACGAGGTGGTTAGATGTTGGGTTATGGTCGCTACGGTATTCTCGCTATAATGCTATATATCTTGATAAGGCTTGCAGACAAAGGTTGTCATGGAACGTGTGGCATTATAACAACAATATGATTGTATGGAAAGTTCCACAAGCATCCCATCCTTTTTCAATGCTGCACATAGTTTTGCATGTCTAATGCTACCTGCTGACAGCCCGTGTCCAACAGAGATGTAATTCATTACTAGGGTGACGTGTAGACCACACACACACACATGTAAGCACACACAAATGCACACGCACACACAGGTGTGCTTTCTAGGTGTGGATTTGACTATCACAGATCACTCTCTGTTCTACTGAACACTTCTATCAGAGACCGGGACAAAGCAGCAAGCTCTATTTCATCCATAGAGGTGTTTACTGCTTTAAATATCAATTTGAACAAGGTATATTATAATTTCTTTTTTTTTATTCAAACAGAGATCTAGTACTTTATGCTAATTATATTATCATTATAATTCAGAGAAGGAAATGGAGCTATGTTCGTCCACCAATTCAGTGGGGGAAAAAAGTATTTAGTCAGCCACCAATTGTGCAAGTTCTCCCACTTAAAAAGATGAGAGAGGCCTGTAATTTTCATCATAGGTACACGTCAACTATGACAGACAAAATGAGAATAAAAAAATCCAGAAAATCACATTGTAGGATTTTTTATGAATTTATTTGCAAATTATGGTGGAAAATAAGTATTTGGTCAATAACAAAAGTTTCTCAATACTTTGTTATATACCCTTTGTTGGCAATGACACAGGTCAAACGTTTTCTGTAAGTCTTCACAAGGTTTTCACACACTGTTGCTGGTATTTAGGCCCATTCCTCCATGCAGATCTCCTCTAGAGCAGTGATGTTTTGGGGCTGTCGCTGGGCAACACGGACTTTCAACTCCCTCCAAAGATTTTCTATGGGGTTGAGATCTGGAGACTGGCTAGGCCACTCCAGGACCTTGAAATGCTTCTTACGAAGCCACTCCTTCGTTGCCCGGGGGGTGTGTTTGGGATCATTGTCATGCTGAAAGACCCAGCCACGTTTCATCTTCAATGCCCTTGCTGATGGAAGGAGGTTTTCACTCAAAATCTCACGATACATGGCCCCATTCATTCTTTCCTTTACACGGATCAGTCGTCCTGGTCCCTTTGCAGAAAAACAGCCCCAAAGCATGATGTTTCCACCCCCATGCTTCACAGTAGGTATGGTGTTCTTTGGATGCAACTCAGCATTCTTTGTCCTCCAAACACGACGAGTTGAGTTTTTACCAAAAAGTTATATTTTGGTTTCATCTGACCATATGACATTCTCCCAATCCTCTTCTGGATCATCCAAATGCACTCTAGCAAACATCAGACGGGCCTGGACATCAAACGGGCCTGGCTAAAGCAGGGGGACACGTCTGGCATTGCAGGATTTGAGTCCCTGGCGGCGTAGTGTGTTACTGATGGTAGGCTTTGTTACTTTGGTCCCAGCTCTCTGTAGGTCATTCACTAGGTCCCCGTGTGGTTCTGGGATTTTTGCTCACTGTTCTTGTGATCATTTTGACCCCACAGGGTGAGATCTTGTGTGGAGCCCCAAATCGAGGGAGATTATCAATGGTCTTGTATGTCTTCCATTTCCTAATAATTGCTCCCACAGTTGATTTCTTCAAACCAAGCTGCTTACCTATTGCAGATTCAGTCTTCCCAGCCTGGTGTCCTTTGACAGCTCTTTGGTCTTGGCCATAGTGGAGTTTGGAGTGTGACTGTTTGAGGTTGTGGACAGGTGTCTTTTATACTGATAACAAGTTCAAACAGGTGCCATTAATACAGGTAACGAGTGGAGGACAGAGGAGCCTCTTAAAGAAGAAGTTTCAGATCTGTGAGAGCCAGAAATCTTGCTTGTTTGTAGGTGACCAAATAATTATTTTCCACCATAATTTGCAAATAAATTCATTAAAAATCCTACAATGTGATTTTCTGGATTTTTTTCTTCTCAATTTGTCTGTCATAGTTGACGTGTACCTATGATGAAAATTACAATCCTCTCTCATCTTTTTAAGTGGGAGAACTTGCACAATTGGTGGCTGACTAAATACTTTTTTCCCCACTGTAAATAATGTCAGTGATAGAAATTCACAATAATAGATCATGGTATAGAATTCTCACTGGCTATCTCTCTCCATCTTACATTGACATTTTAGTCATTTGGTAGATGCTCTTATCCTCATCCCTGATCCATGATCCCATCCATGACCTCATCCCTGATCCATGATCCCATCCATGACTTCATCCCTGATCCATGATCCCATCCATGACCTCATCCCTGATTCATGATCCCAACTTTACCCTACTCCCGACCCAGTCTAGATCAGGCCTGTTCAATGACGGTCCTGGAGGGACTAAATTATTCTGTTTTTCATCCTCTCCTTATAATAAGACATTTACATTTACATTTTAGTCATTTAGCAGACGCTCTTAACCAGAGCGACTTACAGGAGCAATTAGGGTTAAGTGCCTTGCTCAAGGGCACATTAACGTCATTTAGCAGACGCTCTTAGCCAGAGTGACTCACAAATTGGTGCGTTCACCCTATAGCCAGTGGGATAACCACTTTACAATTTGGGGGGGGGGGGGGGTTAGAAGGAATACTTTATCCTATCCCAGGTATTCCTTAAAGAGGTGGGGTTTCAAATGTCTCCGGAAGGTGGTGAGTGACTCCGCTGTCCTGGCGTCGTGAGGGAGCTTGTTCCACCATTGGGGTGCCAGAGCAGCGAACAGTTTTGACTGGGCTGAGCGGGAGCTATGCTTCCGCAGAGGAAGGGGAGCCAGCAGGCCAGAGGTGGATGAACGCAATGTCCTCGTTTGGGTGTAGGGACTGATCAGAGCCTGAAGGTACAGAGGTGCCGTTCCCCTCACTGCTCCATAGGCAAGCACCATGGTCTTGTAGCGGATGCGAGCTTCAACTGGAAGCCAGTGGAGTGTGCGGAGGAGGGGGGTGACGTGAGAGAACTTGGGAAGGTTGAACACCAGACGGGCTGCGGCATTCTGGATGAGTTGTAGGGGTTTAATGGCACAGGCAGGGAGCCCAGCCAACAGCGAGTTGCAGTAGTCCAGACGGGAGATGACAAGTGCCTGGACCAGGACCTGCGCCGCTTCCTGTGTAAGGCAGGGTCGCACTCTCCGAATGTTGTAGAGCATGAACCTGCAGGAGCGGGTCACCGCCTTGATGTTGGCGGAGAACGACAGGGTGTTGTCCAGGGTCACGCCTAGGCTCTTCGCACTCTGGGAGGAGGACACAGCGGAGTTGTCAACCGTGATGGCGAGATCATGGAACGGGCAGTCCTTCCCCGGGAGGAAGAGCAGCTCCGTCTTGCCAGGGTTCAGCTTGAGGTGGTGATCCATCATCCATACTGATATGTCTGCCAGACATGCAGAGATGCGATTCGCCACCTGGTTATCAGAAGGGGGAAAGGAGAAGATTAGTTGTGTATCGTCAGCGTAGCAATGATAGGAGAGACCATGTGAGGATATGACAGAGCCAAGTGACTTGGTGTATAAGGAGAAAAGGAGAGGGCCCAGAACCGATCCCTGGGGGACACCAGTGGTGAGAGCACGTGGTGCGGAGACAGCTTCCCGCCACGCCACTTGGTAGGAGCGACCGGTCAGGTAGGACGCAATCCAGGAGTGAGCCGCGCCGGAGATGCCCATCTCGGAGAGGGTGGAGAGGAGGATCTGATGGTTCACAGTATCAAAGGCAGCAGACAGGTCTAGAAGGACAAGAGCAGAGGAGAGAGAGTTAGCTTTAGCAGTGCGGAGAGTCTCCGTGACACAGAGAAGAGCAGTCTCAGTTGAATGACCAGTCCTGAAACCTGATTGGTTTGGATCAAGAAGGTCATTCTGAGAGAGATAGCAAGAGAGTTGGCTAAAGACGGCACGCTCAATAGTTTTGGAGAGAAAAGAAAGAAGGGATACTGGTCTGTAGTTGTTGACATCAGTGGGGTCGAGTGTTGGTTTTTTGAGAAGGGGAGCAACTCTCGCTCTCTTGAAGACGGAAGGGACATGGCCAGCGGTCAAGGATGAGTTGATCAGCGAGGTGAGGTAGGGGAGAAGGTCACCGGAGATGGTCTGGAGAAGGGAGGAGGGGATGGGGTCAAGCGGGCAGGTTGTTGGGCGGCCTGCAGTCACAAGTCGCAGGATTTTATCTGGAGAGAGAGGGGAGAAAGAAGTCAAAGCATAGGGTAGGGCAGTGTGAGCAGGACCAGCAGTGTTATTAGACTTAACAAACGAGGATCGGATGTCGTCAACCTTCTTTTCAAAGTGGTTGACGAAGTCATCCACAGAGAGAGAGGAGGGGGGGGGGGGGGGGAGGAGGATTCAGGAGGGAGGAAAATGTGGCAAAGAGCTTCCTAGGGTTAGAGGCAGATGCTTGGAATTTAGAGTGGTAGAAGGTGGCCTTAGCAGCAGAAACAGATGAAGAAAATGTAGAGAGGAGGGAGTGAAAAGATGCCAGGTCGGTAGGGAGTTTAGTTTTCTTCCATTTCCGCTCCGCTGCCCGGAGCTCTGTTCTGTGAGCTCGCAGTGAGTCATCAAGACACGGAGCTGGAGGGGAGGACCGAGCCGGCCGGGAGGATAGGGGACACAGAGAGTCAAAGGATGCAGAAAGGGAGGAGAGGAGGGTTGAGGAGGCAGAATCAGGAGATTGGAGGGAGAAGGATTGAGCAGAGGGAAGAGATGATAGGATGGAAGAGGAGAGAGTAGTGGGAGAGAGAGAGCGAAGGTTGCGGCGGCGCATTACCATCTGTGTAGGGGCAGAGTGAGTAGTGTGGGAGGAGAGCGAGAGAGAAAAGGAAACAAAGTAGTGGTCGGAGACTTGGAGGGGAGTTGCAGTGAGATTAGTAGAGGAGCAGCATCTAGTGAAGATGAGGTCAAGCGTATTGCCTGCCTTGTGAGTAGGGGGGGACGGTGAGAGGGTGAGGTCAAAAGAGGAGAGGAGTGGAAAGAAGGAGGCAGAGAGAAATGAGTCAAACGTGGACATAGGGAGGTTGAAATCCCCCAAAACTGTGAGGGGTGAGCCATCCTCAGGAAAGGAACTTATCAAGGCGTCAAGCTCGTTGATGAACTCTCCAAGGGAACCTGGAGGGCGATAGATGACAAGGATATTAAGCTTAAATGGGCTAGTGACTGTGACAGCATGGAATTCAAATGAGGAGATAGACAGATGGGTTAGGGGAAAAATTGAGAATGTCCACTTGGGAGAGATGAGGATTCCTGTACCACCACCCCTCTGACCAGATGCTCTCGGGGTATGCGAGAACACATGGTCAGACGAGGAGAGAGCAGTAGGAGTAGCCGTGTTTTCAGTGGTGATCCATGTTTCCGTCAGCGCCAGGAAGTCGAGGGACTGGAGGTTGGCATAGGCTGGGATGAAGTCAGCTTTGTTGGCAGCAGAACGGCAGTTCCAGAGGCTGCCTGCGACCTGGAACTCCAGGTGAGGGGTGCGTGCAGGGACCACCAGGTTAGAGAGGCAGCAGCCGCGCGGTGTGGTGCGTTGTTTGTGTAGCCTGTGCAGAGAGGAGAGAACAGGGATAGGCAGAGGCATAGTTGACAGGCTGTAGCAAATGGCTACAAAAATGCAGAGGAGATCGGAATGAAATGAGCTAAGCATCTGGGAGAGGAGAGAGGGGGGCCTCCCTCACCAAAAACTTCTACCTCAGAAACTAAAATTGTTTCACTGAACCACCCGAACAAAAACTTTCCCAACTTCCACCTTTAGAAATCAGAATTGTTGTGAACCACAGTTGTTCAATGTTTAAAGGAATAGACTCAACCCACTTTATTCAGCTAGCCAACTATGACACCATAGCTGACTAGCATGCTAGCATCCAATAACACACAGTTTAACACACAGTTAAGCACCAATATTCACAACAAACCACCAATAGTGTGTTAACTAGCTAACTAGCATGCTAGCATCCAGTAACACACAGTTTAGCACAAACACTTGGTCACAACAAACCACCAATAGTGTGATAACACACTAAACAGATCATTCGTGTCTGTGTCAGGTTCCTTTCATGACGCAGCAATGATTCAACGTTGGCTAGCTAGGACAAGTATATTGTAATTAGCTACTACCGTACCGTTCGCTGGTCGTGTTGGGTAGCTAGCAATGGCCACTGTGTTGGCTTTGTTTGAAGAACGGCTAGCTAGCTAGCTTCGTGCTACACCCGGCACACAATGGCTACTGTGTTGACTCTGACTCTGTTCGAAAAAACGGCTAATTAGCTCGCTTCGTGCTACAGCCGGCACGGCGGAAGACACTGCCAAGACACAGTAGCTACCCACGATACCTAGCTATGACGCCGTAGCTAACTAGCAAGCTAGCATCCATTAACACACAATTTAGCACCAATACTTGGTTACAACAAACTGCCAAGAGTGTGTTAGCACACTAAACAGATAATTCATGTCCGTGTCTAGTTCCTTACATAACGCAGAACGCAGCAAAAATTAAACGTTGGCTAGCAGCACATTTAACAGTGGGAACAGCTAATCGTTACCAGTAGCTACCCGCTAGCTAGCTAGCCTCGTGCTTCGATACTAACCTACAATTACCTACGGAAACCTACAATAACAACAAAACTAGCCTATGATAAATACAATGCCTAACTACAACTAACTACCAACCTACGATCTAATACAAGAGACACATTCAGTCACATTCAGTCCTGGGACACCAGGTGAGTGCAATTAACTACCAGGTAGAACAAAAAAACAGAAGGGTTTTGGTCCTCCAGGACCGGAATTGAACATCCCTGGTCTAGAGCAAAGTTCAAAGCATTTAAAAGACTTCAAATAGGATTTGAACACAGGCCTATTGAAAAGCTGTGTCTGATCTCCAATCAGGGGTCCTTCTAGAGCAGACAGAAACTTAAATTGCATCTTTAATCTTTGATTGTAAAGCACTTTTGATCAGATTTTTATCATCTTGTTTTATCAATTTAATTTCACAGTAGTTTGTTACCTCCAGGATTTTCCTTGATTCCTCTTTCTGTATAAAATATTTTGTTAACTGTTACTTTATTAATTGGAGTGAAATGGGTTGTTTCTTTTTTTTGTTTATTATTATTTGTAGGTTTTTAAGAGGGACGTGGCCGACCAAGTTGTCATATCACTGCTTTACATTTACATTTAAGTCATTTAGCAGACGCTCTTAAACCAAGAGTGCATCTTATTTGCCTACAAACTGACACTCCTCTTGTCGGTGCTCTGGTCGACATCTGAAATGGCACCCTATACCTTATATAGTGCACTACTTTTGATCAGGGCCCATAGGGAATAGGGTGCTATTTTGGATGCACTGTGGTCTAAATCACCAGGTTGACGTGTCACTCAGGTGTGGCAGAGCAGGACAGGGTCAGGCAGAGATTTGTATATACAGTATTAGCTCCAGCACCAGTGATAGACAACCAAACCACACCCCAGAGGAGAGGGACGCTGCGTCTACACAGGTTAGCCAAACCTTTGTCTATTATTTACAAAATAATCATTTAAAATATTATAATTTAAACTTCAGTTGAAATAGATTTATGTAGCTTATGACCAAATTAGATGTAAGAAAAAAAATAAAAAATGTAATCTGAATATTGACAATTTATGCAAATATATCGACATATTGTGATATTTCGTCATGTTCACAAAGTGATCATCGCTAGTGCATGTAGTTAAGATATAGTTAGCCAACACCATATAATACCTATAGAAGATTGTGAGAGAGTTTCTTTCTTAATTTAGCCTCATTAGTTGTTGTTCTACTTTTTAGCACACCTAGTTGCTCACCAGCAGTACCAGAGTAGTACCTAACATCCTATCGCCGTGGTTACAGAATGATTACATGTGCAAACAGTATAAGATAAGTAAAGACAGCAGTTATAGCTAAATAAATACTCATGATCCTTGTAAGACAATCCTTCTCCCCTCTCTGTTTCTTCCTCTCTCCCTCTCTCTTCTTCTCTCTCTCCCCCCCTCCTCCCTCTCTTTCTTTGTCTCTCTCTCTCTCTCTCTCTTTTACTACAGATCTCAAGAACTTTCACACATTACAGTTGCATGTGTCGTTGACATGAACTTAACAAAAGTTAATGTAACGTCCACCCCTCCTCCTATCTCCCTCATTAACCAGGGTGTACTGGATGTCCTTGTGGCATACTTATACCCGTTTCTTACTGCTTCCTTTTCAATCAACATCATCCTGGGTCTCCCCACCAATGTCTACATCCTGTGGCTGATACTGACTGGAGCTGGAGGGACGACGGCCACAGAGTTCTTCTCTCTCAACCTGACCGTGTCTGAGATCCTCTACTGTCTCTTTAATACCGCCAGCCTGGCTGAACTCTACGTCCAGTCTGATTTTATCGCAAAAGTTGCTGCTTTTTCATATGGGTTTCTTTTCACTGGCCGTCCCCTGTTCCTGACCTGTATCTGTGTGGAGCGCTACCTGGCGGTGGTCCACCCTGTGGTCTTCCTGAAGTACAAACCCCTAAGATACAGGGTGGGGTGTTGTAGTGTTGTCTGGCTGATGGTTCTTGGGTACTGCTGTCTATCTTTGTTTGCTAAATATTCACCAGTGTTCTTCTACTCTATATTTGCCCAATCAATGATCTATTTTTTGCTGATGTCATTCTGCTGCCTCTCAGTTCTCTGGGCTCTGAAACGTCCAGGGCCGGGGGATGGAGAGAGGGAGGGGACAAACAGCATTAAGATGAAGGCCTTTAAGATCATTTTGATTATCCTGGTGTATGCTGTGGTGTCTCAATTGCCACTGGCACTGATGGCACAGACTAAAAGTTACATTGCCTTCCTTTACTTTTTCATAGGCATGTCTATTTGTATGTGCATTGTTGTAATCTCTGGGTTTGTGCAGCCCCTCCTCTACCTCCACAGGGTTGGGAAGCTGCCCTGTATCAGAGGTCTCTAAGACATCAAGTCAAAATCTCTTCAACCATTAGTGCTTTAAAAAAATGTACAGTTTCATTATATTTATGTTCTATGTTTTTTCATATTCATTTGTGAATAAAAATGTGTGATTTTCTTCAATATGGAGTTACTGTTTTCCAATTCATGATGTTTAAATGATTTTCCAATGTAATCAGTAGCGTAGAAAGTGATGATTTGATTCCCCTCCCTGTCGATTTTGTTTAGTAATATTGGGTCTGCAGTTTATGTACCCACATAGAGTGTAAACCAGCCCAAGCACTTCTCAAATCTTTCATATTTAGAAAGAAAATTGTGATATACAGGCCGGGATTCAATCCGATCGCACTTGTAAACAATGCAGTTTTTAAAGTCAATGGTACCGCGCTCGCGGAGAAGACTTTGAAGGTAAACGCTGCACATGTCGGCTCAATTTGAAATTACCTTTAAATGTCAAGCGTGATATAGCGTGTTTCGTATTGAATCCCGGCTATAATGTACTTGTTTGTAAATAGACCTTGTGTCATTCTGTTTAAACTTTAGCATGATATTTTATTGGAAGAGAGACAGACCATTCAGCTGGCTAACGCAGAAACAGACTGGCACAAAACATGTACATGTGTTTTCTCTTGAAATTATAGATGATGATTGTGCTTGAAAGTTACAATGTAGATATTGTTGGGGATGATGATTCAATAAATACTGTACTTATTAAGGAACTCCCTGTCTTTTTTAAAGATGATAAACAAAGTATGTCTGTATATTTATAATAAATAATAACAATAATTCTAATAACTAACAAGGCAACAGTAAACATGTTGTCCCGCACGAATGATGCAGCGCCCCGCCTCCACTTGGGCCAATTAGTGACAACAATTGAAGCTCAAACGAGACAGGAGATTACTGTTTAATAGTAAAAGTAAATGACGGATCTCTATGGCAAGACGCATCTTTTAACCAATTTTCATAAAAATCGGGCCAGTTGTGATGAGTGTGATGGAAGGAGTCAGGCGCAGGAGGGTAATCACCGAATACAGAGTTTATTCCTTCGTGGACACACAAATGCGCTCAAATAGAGATCAACGAAACAGGCTCAGGGGAAACTCTCATCCCTGGCAAATACACTGTTACGGTAGAATCCAATAATACATAGGCACAGGGGGAAAACTCTACCCTGGCAACAAAATGTACGCGTAGCTACGGTACGCTACGCTCATCCACAAGGACAAGGGGGCAGATGGAACACTTATACACAGATTAAAGAGGGGATTAGAACCAGGTGTGTGTGATTGACAAAACAAGACAAAGGTAATGATGATTGGGGGCGGCAGTGGTTAGTAAGCTGGTGACGACGAACGCCGAAGCCTGCCCGAACAAGGAGGGGAGGCAGCCTCGGCCGAAGTCATGACACCAGTGCTGTCTGAGATACCGCGTGTGACTAACTGAAGGATGGACGGACACATATCCATAGTCCCCTCCCTGTTTTAATTGTGGGGAACAATGCAATAATCATATTTCAATATAATTATCCTTGAAATTAGAGGGCTGTTCCAGCTATAATGCACTGATCACCATATTGTGTAACTAGGTCCTGGAGTTTTTCCTGATCTTTTGACCTGACCTGGTCTGGAAAAACTCAGGGGCCTATCCATCCATAACACATTCTACACACCATGGCATATTCTCTTCAATCATACTAAACATCACTTAGGGTTGTCATAACCAGTGGAAAACATTTGCATTTCAGGTGTGGTCCATTAAGTGAGGTGATGGGCAGCATCAGTTTACAGACGGGAGAAACACGGGTGCCTTGGTGGGGGTGGCTGAAGGTGTAGTTGTGACAGAGAGAGAGAGAGAGAGAGAGAGAGAGAGAGAGGAGGATTGTTATCGAGAGAGAAGAGAGAGAGAGAGAGAGAGAGAGAGAGAGAGAGAGAGAGAGAGAGAGAGAGAGAGAGAGAGACAGAAAGAGAGAGAGAGAGAGAGAGAGAGATCATTTTCTTGGCCAAACAGGGAAGACACATGTTGTGTATGAAAAACAAGCATCATCTGCACCATTAAGGAATCAACCACTGCAACTGGTTGCCAATATCATTTGGGATGTAGCGACATCACTGCAATAGAAGATGCAATGAAGAAAGAAAAGAAAGTGAAAGAATGAAATGAGCAATGAGTAGTCCTCAACGCAGTTTTTCGTTTTCTTATGATTTTTCTTTGGGCAAATACATTGTTCTAATTTTAACTATTCACTCTGCATTTATAAATTATTATCATTTGAAGGTTCAGTCTTGAATTAACATTGATTGGGGGAGGGGTGGGGGGGTTCTTCACACTTTTTTCAACTAATATCAGGAACAGCACCATCTGCTGGTCATAACCTGATTGTACATAAACCTAGAAACCTCAATGACTGATTTCTCTGAACCGGGGAAAATAACCATCACCAAAATCACAGAGAATACATAACATAGTATGAAGAAACAATACTCCTAGCCGCAGCTTCATACTACTTGTCAGACATAGAGAACTAATCATGTATGCTGGCCGTTGGGGTGGGCTTGGTGTGGGGTTTGGCGGGGTTCCTTGGGTGGCTTTTTACCATTTATTTGGATTCCTCACATTTTAATCATTGTTAAGAAGTGGTTTGGTCCAAGTCTGATGTTGGGTACTATGTTTAATGAATATTATATGAATCCTATAAATTGAAATGGCCAATTTGGGTGCAATCAATTCATTTAATTTGTCTTCAACAAAATAATGTTGCAGGAATGCTTATCTTATTTGTTTATAACTACAGAAACGATTTCATAACGACAAGATCGTCGGTGTCGAAATCCTATTTTTTGTGCTTTTTGAGGTGGATAATCCTCTATAGGGCAGAAGGTAGCCCTGCGGTTAAGAGCGTTAGGCCAATAACTGAAAGGTGGCTGGTTTGAATCCCCCAAGCTAATTAAAAAATCTGTTGACGTGCCCTTGAGCAAGACACTAAACCCTAGTTGCTCTGGATAAGAGTGTCTACTAAAATGTTGTACTTTTAATGTATTGGGCTGATCCAGATGATTAGTCTAATAACACCGATAAACAGCCAGCGCAGATTGTAAATGGCAGATGACAAAGAAAACCTTTGCCTGCAATGAATTCAAATGAATTAATGAATTTTTTTGCGCTAACAGCCCGTTTTTGCAGTGTCGTGGCATTTCCATAGCCTTGTCAACAGACAGGGTGAGGTGACATTTGAAGAGCCAGGGACAAAGAGGGGAGGCAGTAGGCAAATGCAGGTAGTTGCAAATGCTCAGTGGCAGGTAGCCTAGGTTGGAGAGAGAAGAGGGACAGCAACCAGAGGGTCATTGGTTCAAATCCCAATCTATCTCCTGCCGTTATGCCCTGGAGCAAGGCAATTAACCCTTAAATTGCTTCAATGTGCGTCACAGCCAGGTGTGTGTGTTTGTCAGGGGGCTGGGTTAAAAGCAAAATACATTTATGTGACCTTAAAATAAAATTGACATGACATCTTTATCAAGATAACGTTTTCCTAGATTTCTGAATATTATACATACAGTGTATGAAGTAACCACATAATCGCATGCCCATGACATCAACCTCTCAGTTGATACGCTGAGGTAGGTATATGACGACTGATAAAGCGGGTTGGGGGAACGCAACGACGAAACGGAAGTCCCCCGTGAGCGTCTTGGTGGAATGTAGGGAGTTGGCTAGCTTGATAGCAAATTAGCTTAAAAAGTCGACGAATTGCCCTGTCAAACATTGGAGAAATATCGGGTGGTCTTGAAATAATTATCCAACGATGCCAGGTAGCTACGTTTTTGTTGCGCTACTGGCTAGTGTGCATTCCAGATACCATTTGACCTGAATTGTGTGTGCATGTCACGCAGTTAGCCTTTGAGCTAAGTAAGCTAAATTTGGTTTAGTTTGTTGCTACCACTACCAGCTAGCTACCTGCCAACAGTTTTATAGCTAGCTATAAAGACAACCCAAGGTAGGGAGAAGGCTTTGCTAGTTACAGATTACGTAACATCCACTCTGTACATCAAAAACAGCTAGCTAGCCAAGTTAGTCCATGTGTCATCCAATATGCGTGTTTTTAAATATTTCAAGTTAGTTAGCGAGCTCGCGCTAGCCAAGTAGCTTTCTAGCTCGCTAGTAGTAACCCGAAGCCTTTTTCGTAGGGTGATTGCACGCTGTGTTAGTTATCTAGCGAATGCTAACTTAACTAGCTAGCTAACTTGTTCAATCAGGTGACTTGCTGGCTACAGTAAATTTAGTCGAAACTACAACCCTTTTATCACAAATTATTTTCAGACGGCTTAAATTAGCTAGTTAGCTAGCTATTGTTTGTTAGCTAGCTAGTCCATGCTAGTTTTCTAAATTCGCTAGCTAACTATCACACTTGCTAGCTACGTAGTTAGTTAGCTAACATTGTTTACCATCTACTGTAACTAGCTCACTAGCATACTGTGCCAATACTCAAAATCGGAGTTGTGCTGCGACGAACGGTAATGTTAGCTGTAACTAACGGTACTCCAGTTAGCAAATTGTCTGGCTGGCTTGTTGCAGGTAGGCCTCGAGCGCCATGTGGTGTTTGTCATCATCACTATTTTGTCTCATGACATGTGCATCCTTCAATGCTGACGATACAGGTAACGCGTTAGCTAGGTATTGTCGAGCGCTTCCTTTATAACGGTAGCAGCTGGCTAGCTAGTAGTTGTAGCCACGTCAGCTGGAAGCGCAGCCACTGACTCTCTACTCTCTGGGTCTACTCTAACTGGAATGACACTAGTAAAGGTTATGATAACTAGCCTAACACTTATCTGTGATACTACTAACTAGCTAAGTATAAAGTAAAATAATTACATCTGCACTTTGTTATTTGCGTTTTGGCAAGATACATTTTCATGACAGTACAGTACTGTGTGGGTAGATAATGGTTTAACTTTCTGCTCTTATGTTTAGGTACGTTTTTTGACCTTCATGTTTATTAAACACGTCATTTATTCAGTATATGCAAACTGAGCATTACTGTCAATTTTATAAGCATTTGCCTCATTTTTCAAGTGGGCTGCCATTAATGCCTGTGTGAAACCGTTAACCCTACAGAGCCTGCGGAGATGAACAGTCCTGAGATGGCAAAAACACCAGGCGGCAGCAGTGCCCCCGGGAAAGAGAACGTGGCCAACGGGCACAAGGAGGGAGAGGGGGGCAACAACAACCCCTTCGCTGACTACATGTGGATGGAGAACGAGGAGGATTACAACAGACAGGTCAGTGATTTAGGACCACTCATTATGTACATACACACACACACACACACCACACATATAGACAGAGGGACACCCACACAGATGTACAGACCACACACTAAAAGGTGAGTAATGTTGCCCTGGGTAGATATTGCCAGGCCTTGTACACAGATCTAGGATTAGGTTACCTTACTCAGTCCCAACCATTAGGGGACCTTCAACCAGATTAAGGGGCATGATCATTCTTCCTTGCAGATTTTCTCAAGCTCTGTTAAGTTAGATGGGGAGCAGTAGCGAAATAGTTACCACAAAATCATTTGCCTTATGCTCTGTCTTTCACGTGCCTTTTTGCAATCTCCAGCCGTGCTGTCATGTGCCACTCTCCCATAAAGTGCTGTAGAGACTATTGTCCTTCTGGCAGGTTTTTCCTTCTTACCCGGTTGCTCAGTTTGGTCGGACGGCCAGCTCTAGGCAGAGTCTGGGTAGTTCCATATTCCCTTCCCCAGATATATGCCTCATCACAATTCTATCTCGGAGATCTACAGACAGTTCCTTGGACTTCATGCTATAGTTTCTACTCTGACATGCACTGTCATGACAGACTGACCAGGTGAAAGCTATGATCCCTTATTGATTTAACTTGTTAAATCCACTTCAATCAGTGTAGATGAAGGGGAGGAGACAGGTTAAAAAAGGGTTTTTAAGTCTTGAGACTATTGAGACATAGGTTGTGTATGTGTGCCATTCAGAGTAGTGTTATATACTGGTATTACGGTACCAAAACGTTATGATACTTATGACATCAACATTTGAGAATACCGTAGTACAAAAAGAATATATGATAATACAAAATTTTCGGCCCCACCGATTTAAAGAACCCGCTGGCGCCTGTTTACAAAATGCGTATAAAGTCAGTTTTGTTTATAAATTCAGTCTTCTGTTACATTTGTACATTTCATACATTGGAGCAGCCCGCAGAGCGAGCAAAGTTAATACATTGTTTCATTTTATCCCTGGTATAACCAAGAGCATAGGGCAGTCTGAGTAGGCTTTGCAAGTTCGCTGTCAATCGAGAGGGAAAACGGCTTCGCGACAGGCATGCTTTCAGCTTTAAAGCAAAGAAAACGGCTTGTCTCTAGCTCAAACGGCAAAAAGAAAGGACCCATATTACATTGGAGCGTTGTGGTCCAGCATCCCTGTGGAATGCTTTCGACACCTTGTGGAGTCCATGCTCCATCGAATTTAGGCCATTCTGAGGGCGAGGGGGGGGGGGGGGGGGGGGGGGGGGTACTCGATATTAGGAAGTTGTTCTTAATTTTTTTGTACACTCCCCTCAGACCTGGACCACCCTCCAGTGCTCTTTGAGAAGGAGGCAAGGATAGAGGACATGAGGAATCAAGGAAATAAATATTAAGAAATAATCAACTGCTGCTGGCTGCTGGTTGTAATCCCCCCCCCCCCCCTTCTTTCCCTATTGTGTGGTCATCCCAGGTGGAAGAGGAGCTTCTGGAGCAGGAGTTCTTAGAACGCTGTTTCCAGGAAATGCTGGAAGAGGAGGATCAGGATTGGTTCATCCCCGCCAGAGACCTCGCCCCGGGGGTGGGACAGATTCAGCAACAGCTCAATGGGCTTTCTGTCTCCAACGGCAATGCTGATGAACTCGCGGTGAGTACCGTCAGAATGTTTGTGCGTCAGAATGTGTCATAGTCTGCTTACTCTCTACATTTACATTTATGTCATTTAGCAGACATGAGCAGCATGTCTGATGAGCGTCGTCGACCGAAACGTCACTATTTATAGGGCCAGTTTCCCAGACACATATTAAGTCTAGTCCTGGTCTAAAAAGCATATTCAATGGCAATACTTCATTGAAAGTTCTTCTCAGTCCAGGACAAGGATTAATCTTTTGTCCTGGAAACCTGCCCTTAGTGTTCACCTGAGAGTTAAAAGCCTGAAAAGTTCAGTATTTACTGTGGAGTGTCATCCACATTCAGTACCTAGATACCTTAGGGACGGTCCATCTTCTCCAGTTGTTTGATCAGACACCATACCGCTCCTACTCTTAGACCGGTTTCCCAGAAAAAGATTAAGCCTAGTCCTAGACTAAAAACCATGCTCAATGGAAATTCTCCATTAGTCCAGGAGTATGCTTAATCTGTCAGGGAACCGACCATTCGCTCGAGAAACTATCCTGTGATGCGTTACAATCCAAACTATTTGTTCGGTGTCTGCTCTTTATCTATCAGCTTTTAATGTTGAGGCCCTGTTATTTTTACCTGTTCATACAGGTTTAGGTCCTTTTGATGTACTCCTATACTAAATCTCTCCTCTCTTTTTACAGCGCAAGAGCAGCTTGAACCCAGAGGCGAAGGAGTTTGTTCCGGGAATGAAATACTAGGGTCCTCCCGCCAGTAGGGGGAACCCTCATAAAGACTCTTTGTGACTGCTGGCTTCCCAGCAGACACCCTTACACTCGCCTGCTTTTGGGCTGTGTGGGGTACATGGGGCGGGGTTGGAGGGTGGGCTGGGGTATACTCTTCAATAAGCTTTTGGTCGCATTCCCCTGCTCAGACGTTGCATGCATCAACCTATGGTTACGTGCCAAGTCATCGACACCAGATTGCTGTAATTAGCTGATACATAAAATACCTATCAGGCGTTGTAAGATCTGGAATGCGTCAGCACCGTCTGAGCAGGGGAACACAACCTTTTATTTCCGTTTTGTTCCTATGTGGTAAACTAGGCCAGGGGCTGTGGTGGGAGCAGGGTGGGCAGGGGCCATATCAGTATAAAATAATCCTATTGGATGGGAGGGGCCATCAGTATAAGATGTTCTTATTGGACAGACAGACGGCAGAACTGGAGGTCATATCCGCGTAGGAAGTTTGGTGTTTATTTTTGTTCTTTCTTTATCTTCGATCTCTAAGTGCAGCCGTGCGAGTCTCTGTCACCGTGGTGATCGTGGATGGAGATTTGTATCTCCCCTGGTCATTGTTGCAGTTTCTTTTTTTTCTTCATGTTTTTCAATTCCTCAGAGGCTGGTTTTAGGGTAGGTAGTGTCAGGTGTGTAGGGGGGAAGTGGGCTGGGCAAAAGATTATGGACAGATGGCAGTGTACAGAAGGATTGGATGGAATCTGGCTGCGAGGGCGGAGCTGACGGCAGGCAACTTGGAACCTGTGAGGGATTTCCGTGGCAACAATTAGTTTTTTTTTTGTTTGGTTGATTTGTAAAAACTTCAGTTGAAATCCTGTCACAGTGTGCAACTTGCATTAACAAAATGAGGACAAAAGTATGATGGAATAAAGATCAGGTACCCTCTCGGGGACTTTTGTCTTGTTCATTGTTTTATATACATGTTTGATTCTGTTATTACGTGTCTAGTAACCTGTCATTACCATAGCTACAGTTGTACCACATAATGAAAAGACCCCTCAAAAGACCACGCTGTGGGTATTAATGCAAAGTTTTATTTGATAAAAATGTAGGCACACAAGTACCTCTGAATTGTCTAAATACTGATATTTCTGTATTAAAATAGAGCATTTTGTCAGGTTGAACATCGAATAGAGAAAATGCAGATCTGATCCTGCGTGCTGGAGATTGTTCAGGTCAGTCAGTCGTCTCTGTACGCAGGGCTGGTCTTGGGTCTGGCCAGGCCAGGGTAGTTCTGCAGCAAAACCAGAGGAGCAACATAATGACTTGTATTATATTTCCTCTTTTTGCTCAACTGTCTCTTGAAATTATTGAAGTTACCAGTTGTTCATTGTTGGGCTGGGTTTACGGGCGGGCCAGTCCATAGCATCAATGCCTTCCTCTTGCATGAACTGCTGACACACTCCAGCCACATGAGGTCTTGCATTAGGAGGAACCCAGGGCCAACCGCACCAGCATATGGTCTCACAAGGGGTCTGAGGATCTCATCTCGGTACCTAATGGCAGTCAGGCTACCTCTGGCGAGCACATGGAGGGCTGTGCGGCCCCCCAAAGAAATGCCACCCCACACCATGACTGACCCACCGCCAAACCGGCCATGGTGGAGGATGTTGCAGGCAGCAGAACGTTCTCCATGGCGTCTCCAGACTCTGTCACGTCTGTCACGTGCTCAGTGTGAACCTGCTTTCATCTGTGAAGAGCACAGGGCGCCAGTGGCGAATTTGCCAATCTTGGTGTTCTCTGGCAAATGCCAAACGTCCTGCACGGTGTTGGGCTGCAAGCACAACCCCCACCTGTGGACGTCGGGCCCTCATACCACCCTCATGGAGTCTGTTTCTGACCGTTTGAGCAGACACATGCACATTTGTGGCCTGCTGGAGGTCATTTTGCAGGGCTCTGGCAGTGCTCCTCCTTGCACAAAGGCGGAGGTAGCAGTCCTGCTGCTGGGTTGTTGCCCTCCTACGGCCTCCTCCACGTCTCCTGATGTACTGGCCTGTCTCCTGGTAGCGCCTCCATGCTCTGGACACTACGCTGACAGACACAGCAAACCTTGCCACAGCTCGCATTGATGTGCCATCCTGGATGAGCTGCACTACCTGAGCCACTTGTGTGGGTTGTAGACTCCGTCTCATGCTACCACTAGAGTGAAAGCACCGCCAGCATTCAAAAGTGACCAAAACATCAGCCAGGAAGCATAGGAACTGAGAAGTGGTCTGTGGTCACCACCTGCAAAACCAGTCCTTTATTGGGGGTGTCTTGCTAATTGCCTATAATTTCCACCTGTTGTCTATTCCATTTGCACAACAGCATGTGACATTTATTGTCAATCAGTGTTGCTTCCTAAGTGGACAGTTTGATTTCACAGAAGTGTGATTGACTTGGAGTTACATTGTGTTGTTTAAGTGTTCCCTTTATTTTTTTGAGCAGTGTATATATACAGTACCAGTCAAATGGTTTGGACACACCTACTCATTCAAGGGTTTTTCTTTAGTTTTACTATTTTTTACATTTTAGAATAATAGTGAAGACAACAAAACTGAAATAACACATGGAATCATGTAGTAACCAAAAAAGTTAAACAAATCAAAATATATTTTATATTTGAGATTCTCCAAATAGCCACCCTTTGCCTTGATGACAGCTTTGCACACTCTTGGCATATAGTAAAAGTAAAGAAAAACCCTGGAATGAGTAGGTGTGTCCAAACCTTTGACTGGTACTGTATATAGGACCAAATTGGTTAGTGCTATCTGGGATACTTGATGTCCCTAACCTTAACCCTTAACCATTTTAAATAATTTAAACTTCAATAGGGTAGGGATGTCCATTGGATCCCGGATAGCAAGGGTCTATGTAAATGGCATGTAAATCTCAATTTCTGTGCAGAGCCCTCTGTGCACCACGAGGTGAAAGTCACAGCCTCTACAGTGTGTCTAGTGGTGTGTAAATGCAGCCTTACATTTGCTCTGCTAGGGAGCCTTGAAACTGGGTCTTCATCCCAAATGGCACCCCATTCTTTTGATAGTGCACCATAAGGCTCTGGTCAAAAGTAGTGCACTACAAAGGGAATAGGGTGCCATTTGGGGCATTACCTTCTTGGTGAAGTGCCTCTGGTACTCTGAGCGGATGTGTCCTCGGGTCTGGTCCGCGGTGCGGCCGACAGGCTGGTACTCGGAGGTGCAGGGCTCCTTCTCCAGGCCGCTAGGGGGCTTCCTCTGCCCAGGGACGTAGCGATCAGGGCCCTGGTACCGGTCCTGGTACTCTGACGCCCAGGCCCTCCTGGATGGATGGTGAAGCATATTAAAGTCCTTCCCCTTGGCCCTAACCATGCTATGTTTGCAGAGCTGGAGGTCTGGAGGACAGCTATAAAGCTGTTAGAATTCCACAATACTACCCTACTGTGTTTATTGGGATATCACTTTTACCTCTGGCTATTACAGACACCAGACTATATGATGGACATAACCTCTGCAGCACCACTTGACCGTTAATGGGTTGCTGGGTGAAGGGGATTGCTATGAATCACTGTATGTGTGAGTCACTATGTAATCTGCTCTGTAGTAGTCTGTCCCCTGTAGCTCAGTTGGTAGAGCATTGCGCTTGCAAAGCCAGGGTTGTGGGTTCGTTTCCCACAGGGGGCCAGTATGAAAATGTATGCACTCGCTAACTGTAAGTCGCTCTGGATGAGCGTCTGCTAAATGACTAAAATGTAAATGTAGTTATTATCTATCGCAGTGAACAGATTGCAGGAGCTTGAGACAAATGCAAAGAAAACTGGCACAGGGTGGAACAAGCTGGAGGAGACTTTCCAGAACTGAGTGCAATGGAGAGGAGTGGTCCATGGCCTATGCTCCAAAGACTTAGGTAAGTAAGTATGAACAGATCCCTCCTTTCAATCCGTGGATGTGATCTACTGTACCAGTTGAGTGTGGCTTCAGGCAGGATGCGCTGCGGGCCTCTCAGGGTGGGGGGTTGTCCCAGTGTGTAGCTCTGGCTGTAGGTGGTCACGCCGTCGAATGGCAGCCCTACACACACACAAATGAGAGTTATCATGAATAAACCCACATATAGCATCATACTGCACCTACGTCACAAGTTTAACATGTTAATGCCAATGAGCTTTGGCCAGCAGGCTCTCAACAAAGTAAGTGGTTTGGCCCGTATTAAAGCGTCTCAGAGTAGGGAGTGCTGATCTAGGATCAGGGTGGATAGTGTTGAGTACTATGTCTCCCCCTACTGGGTGGCTATGGGACCTACCTAGGTGCATAAAGGCTGTACGTCCCAAATGGCACCCTATTCGCTATATAGTGCCCTACTTTTGACCAAAGCCCTATTCTCTATATAGTGCTGATAGGGTTCTGGCCAAAAGTAGTGCACTATATAGAGACTAGGGTGCTATTTGGGACACTAGGCTGTTGTTAGAAAGCCTACCTAGATGAATGAGGTTAGACTGGGTGGCTATGGGTATAGAACAGTGTTGAATATATTGTTCTATCTCTATAGGACCTACCTAGGTGCATGAGGTTAGACTGGGTGGCTATGCGCTGGTTGATCTGGCCTTCCAGCCTAGATGAGTGGGTCATGTCCCGACGGAACTGCTCCGCCCTCAACCCCTCCAACTGCAGCGGGGGCTCCGCATCACTTCCTGTGATAACAGGAACAGGTAGTACACACACGTACATTATGGGTGCTGGTCTATCATCTTGCACTAAAGGAGACCAAAACGGATAAACTGTGGAGTTATAAGGCCCTTCAAAGCCTCAAAGAAAAACATATAATAAACAGGGTGTTCCCTCTCCTACCTTCTCCACTGCCGATGTGAGGCAGCTCCACCCCGTCCTTGGCTTTGGTTGAGACCCCCAGTGCCGGGTCCCCTGTTGCCTGCATCCATGCCTCTTTCCGGGCAGGGCGGAACGGGCCGGAGTTATGAACTGAGGTCCAGGAGAGAGAGGGGGAGACTGACCTTCGTTCCCCAGAGTCGAAGCTCGAACGCTTTGGTGGTATCTGGCTCTGCCCCTTCTCTCGAGGAGCTGTCCTCTCCACTGGGATCTTACTGAAATTCTCACTCTCTAACATAGCTGCCCTCACTGTTCTCCCCTTCTGTAGAGAGACACAGAGAGAGAGACATAGAGAGAGAGAGAGAGAGAGAGGGGAGACAGAGAGAGAGGGGAGAGAGAGAGAGCGGAGACAGAGAGAGAGGGGAGAGAGAGAGAGGGGAGACAGAGAGCGAGAGAGGGGAGACAGAGAGCGAGAGGTGGAGAGAGAGAGGAGAGAGAGAGAGAGAGAGAGAGAGAGAGAGAGAGAGAGAGAGAGAGAGGATAGAGATGTTTGAGACTGACTAAGATAAGATCATATCAATGCATCTGAAAAAGAAAAGGAGAATCTCACACTCTAGGAGCTCAGATGCAATAATTTAATAACCTAATAACCAACGTTTGGACAGACAAGCTGTCTTCATCAGGGTATAATGACAAACACTGCGGGTCACTAGTTTATATAGTGTCAAAGGACACACGCAGGTGTCTGTAATCATGGCCGGGTGTGGCTTGATATCATTGGTTAATTTACAGATATAAATAGAACATATAAAAAACAAATTAATAGCATACGATCATAGATACAATTTGACTACAAAGGCCAACAAACATTTACAATGAATAGCAAAATCACAATAATCACAAGAATGCCTTCAGATCAAAGTCTGTGTTGAGACCGAAGGGAGCAAGGGTCTTTAAATGAAAGATCCAGGCAGCCTCTCGTTTTAATAATAAATTGTCGAGGTCATCCCCTCCTAGGGAGGGTGATGTGTTCGATGCCGATATAACGTAGGGACAAAATCGAGTGGTTCGCTTCCAAAAAGTGGGCCGCAAATGTCGAGTTTTTGCACCTAATGGTGCTACGATGCTCCGAGATTCGTACTTTTAATTCGCTCTTCATTTTACACACATAATTTTTTACCACAAGACAAGTTATAAGATAAATAACTGCCTTAGTGGAGCACGTGATAACACCTTTGATTGGGATGTGTTTCCCTGTTTGGGGGTGTTTGAAGGATCTACATTTGTAAGTGCCATTGCATTGAGCGCAGCCATTACACTTGTAGTTTCCATCCTGTAGAGGCGCAAATAGACATTGTGCAGGGATATTTTGGGATGGTAAATCAGAGTTCATTTGGGTCACGTTGCAGAAGAAAATGTTCCATGGCTTCAATACCGCCCTCGTGTGGAATATTTGTGTATAACGACTCAACATCAAAAGTAACTAACAAAGTATTCTCAGGGAGAGGATTAAGAGATTCAATAATAAAGACCATACTGCTGGTGTCCTTTACAAAGGAGGGGAGCTGTTCTGTGGTCTAATAAAAAAGTCAACAAAAGTCAATAAAGGGGCTGTTACTGCATCAATGCCCGCTACAATAGGATGCCCTGGAGGTTTTGCAACATTCTTGTATAATTTCGGCAAAGTATAGAAAGTGGCAATTTTAGGGTGTTGAATAGCCAAAAAGTAATGTTATTTTTTGGTGATTTGACCAGAACTTAAATACCCATCTAGGACAGTAAAGATAATGTTCTGAAATTGGGAAGTGGGGTCACTTCTGAGTTTCTTGTAAAAGGTGTTGTCAAGCAGTTGTCTATGACACTCATTTACATAAACTGTCCTATCCATGAGTACAACCGACCCACCCTTATCAGCAGGGTGGGTAAGGACTGACGTATCGGATTGTAAATCAAGCAAAGCTTGTTTTTCATCCTTCTGTAAATTATGGAAAGATATGTACTCATGTTTGTTCTTAAGGAGATTACCAACATCTTTTTCAAGGAGTCTGCAATATATCTCAACAGAGTGATTGCGATTGGCTGGAGGTACAAAATAAGTCTTACTTCTAAAAGGAGGCGGAGTATGTGCAGGTGAGCAGCCTACCATGAAATGCCCCTAAGGTATGCCAGTCAAGGGACAGGTAAGTTAGTTCTTGTGCCTGAGGCTGATGGACTCACCTGAGTGAAGGCAGAGGCGGGGTTCCGTGGGCCGTTGGTACTGGTCTGGAAACACTGTCTGTGGTACTGAGCCCACACATCCACCAACTGACAGACAGACAGGCAGGAAGACAAACAGACACACAGATAGACAGACAGACAGGCAGGAAGACAGACAGACACACAGATAGACAGACAGACAGGAAGACAGACACACAGATAGATAGATAGACAGACAGACAGACAGACAGACAGACAGACAGACAGACAGACAGACAGACAGACAGACAGACAGACAGACAGACAGACAGGAAGACATACAGACAGACAGACAGACAGACAGACAGACAGACAGACAGACAGACAGACAGACAGACAGACAGACAGGCAGGCAGGCAGGCAGGCAGGCAGGCAGGCAGGCAGGCATGCAGGCAGGTAGGCAGGAAGACAGGAAGACAGACACAGATAGACTGATAGGCAGGCCAAATCAGGGCAGTGTGAATGTGTACAGTATGTATGTATGGCATTAGTATACAAGTGTAGAAAAGTGTTGGTGTGTGTGTGTGTGTGAGAGAGAGAGAGAGAGAGAGAGAGAGAGAGAGGGAGAAGGAGAGATGGAGAGACAGAGATAGAGTTAGTTGTATGCTACCTTCTGGTGTGTGGTGCAAGAGGGCTCTGCATGGAGCCGGAACAGCGAGAGGGGCCGATCACTGGGGGGCTTGTAGTCAGCCCCATAGGTGCTTTGCTGCCCCACTCTGGCCTGAGGGCCCCAGGACTGGAGGAGAGAAGAGTGGAGCTAGATGGATGAACCGGCCTCACCTTCAACCAGCCAAAAGCATCAGTGAAAAGTCTTCATTCTCGTAAGATTTGAGACAATCTCATTGATGACCTATTCTTACGAGTTGAATAGCCTAGTTTTTATGTTATGAAAATGATCAATTATGGCAATGATAAACTATACTAGACATACCTGAATTTGCCTAAAAGAGTGCATTACATTGCTGTTGTTCCCTGATATTTAAGTTGGTCATTCATCAAAGATAAATCGGGGTGAACGTTAGCGAAACTAAAACTGGCTACATGGAACACTGGTTAAATATATGTTGGAAAACACATAACAGTCTATGTTCCATAGAACGTTGGAACGTTTGAGTCACAATAACATAATTTTAATCAATTCCATAGTTACGCAGTGATATCATAAATAGGGTGATGTCACAGCATTCCCAAAAAATCTGAGTCTTCATAACCGTTCTAAAACCAAAAGTCATTAATGAAAACAGAAAAATGAACAATTCAATTCTCGTAATAAAATCAACCAAGAGTGGGCAGTTTCACTTCCTTCATTCTTCACAATACATGTCTTATTCACTGTATGGTTCTCTGTGTAGGCTATTATTCATTGTGTGACATCACAAGGGTTGGTCTTTTAGATTCGGGTAGTTAGAGGAACGTCATCTAACGCCCTGGACCAGAACTTGTAACCTTGGGGTGTGAGAAAGGTGTGGACGCAGTCATATTTCACCGTAGTATTTGCCGCTGACTCAACGAAATAATAGCACACCTCTTAATTGCTTAGCCTACGTTTGTCAGGGGGAGTGTTTGGATATACATAAATCACAATTGTAGGATTAGGATACCGTAAGAGAAAATCGGTCACAGTCAAGTCCAAGGTTCAAGTTATTGGTTCAAATTCACTTGTATGCGGAGAGTCTCTTGGAACATAATGGACACTCATGCGAAGGCAGGACAAGTTTACCTTCAACACCGAAATGTAGAAAAGGTAAGAACCTAACTTTATTTAGCTCACTTAATTGCACACATTCTGGTAACTTATCTATCTTGTTTGTGTAGAATGACAATAATAGCCAATAGGAACATATTGAATGCATTTAGATTTTTAATGCAGCTTTATAAGTCTTGTAATGTAAGATGAGAGTTTTTATTTTTGTTTATTCCGATGGTATTGAAATTGGCTATTGATGTTATCATGTAAACTGCCGTCCCATTGTTTTGCTGCATGTACTGTGTATGACAGTAATCTAATCCCGATACCATTCCACTTTACAATTGAATGTATATGATTGCAGTATACGAGGACCTTTACTGTAGCCTACACGTTGAAGTCTTACTTGCAGAGTCAGGCTAAGTTGGTAATGGTGCGTGTGTAAAGGTATGAGGGGAGAACGGATCCTCACATGCGTGCCCAGACACAGTACTCCGCTCCCAGTTTCCTCACCGCACATTCCTCACAGCACATTCCAACAAAGCTGTTTGTCCCAAATGGAACCCTATTCCCTTTTTAGTGCACTACTTTTGACCAGGACTCATAGGACTTTGGTCAAAAGTAGTGCACTATATAGTGGATAGGGTACCATTTGGGATGTAAACTGAAACAGTGCGAGGCACACTTAAAACAGAGGGAGGGGCCAGGGCAGGTACTGTACCTGAGCACACATACCTCATCTACCACTGCACCTTTATTTAAAAAGAGGCGGAAGTGCTGGAGAAAGGGTGGGTGATATTCTGAGTTTATCATATTACTAATGTGTGTCATGAGCGCTGGAGTCAGGAAACCGTCTATTAATAGTTGTCAGGGAAGTGGGAAAACTACATACTCACTTTTTCTTTACTTCTCTTTCTCACCCACTCATTTTCCTCCCTTTCTCTCCACCTTTCTCTCTATCCCTCTCTTTCTCCCCATTATTTCTCTCTTCCCTCTCTTCCCTCTCTGTCCTCATCCCCTATCCTCCCTCCCTCCTTCCTTCCCCCCCTCCGCCCTCCCTCCATCCAGAAGTGGAAGCAGCTGTGGCTGGCTCTCTACCCCTCCAGCCGCTGCGGTGTAGCCAGGCTAGAGCTCCAGGAGATGGGGGGAGGAGAGCGGGCCGGTGCCTCTGTGGTCTGGAAGCACCAGGACAAGGTTAAGGAGAAGAGGGTGATCCGCCTGTCAGAGGTACACCTTACTGCTGTACTTGTCTTTCTTACTAGTACTGACTTTGCTAATAACTGCTTTATTGAGGATTTGTATTACTGGCAATGACTGTGATATGTAGTTGTCTTACCTACCTTAGTTAAATGCACTGACTATAAGTCGTTCTGGATATGGATACGTTTGTAGCCTAAGGCCCTGCGATAGACTAGCGTCCTGTCCAGCGGGCGTACTTGTACATCAAGCTGCCTCGCGCTACAGAAACATGCTGCTCCTATGAGCAGTTTGGACTCGCACGAGCCTTACCCCCAATCTATCTCCTTAATGCTGAGTGCCAAGCAGAGATGCACCGAGTCCAATTTTTTACAGTCTCCGGATAAGTGTGTCTGCTAATGGACTAAAATGTAAATGTAGGTGATCAGGGTCCTGAGACTGCCCCCACACGCTGAGGCCTGCCCCAAAGACAACATGGCCGCATTCTGTGTGGAGACAGACGGCAGGAGGTACGTCTTCGCGGCGGACAAGGACGACTGCGTGGAGTGGGTGGAGAGGATGTGTGACATTGCCTTCCAGGTGAGAATAGCAGCTTCTGTTGTTGTCTTGTGACTGTTGTGGATCAGTCTCTATTCAACATTTTGACAGTTACAGAAGTAGAATCAGATAGACTTTATTAGCATTCAACAACGCTGATAGGAATTTGTCTCGGTATGGTAGAAGGCTAACAGCAAACGCCATTGTTCACTGATCTCTCTACCATTAAACCCCTTTCATCACCAAACAGTTATTACATAGAGGATGTGTACACTCTTAGAAAAAGGGTTCTAAAAGGGTTATTCAGCTGTCCCCATAGTAGAACCCTTTTTGGTTCCCTGTATAACCCTCTGTAGAAAGGGTTCTGCATGGAACCCAAAAGGCTTCTACATGCAAACGAAAAGGGTTCTCCTATGGGGACAGCCGAAGAACCCTTTTAAGGTTCTAGATAGCACCTTTTTTTTCTAAGAGTGTAGGTATCGGTTGAGGACTGTTCTCACTGTCTAATCTAAATAAATGTATTCTCTCCCAGGGACGCTCCACTGGTCAGCAGCCCCAGCTTCAGATGGAGGACAACCAGATATACGTCTCCAGGGAGGAAGGTGAGAAGCACATCAGACACCACACATATCCTAGTGGCCGCACAAACTATAATGGACAACCATTCTTCTGTCTGTTTATGTCTAATGGGCGTATGATTACTGCTGTCTTGGAACAGGTCCCTCTTGTCAAAGATATTTGAACGAATAATGGAAAGATAAACACAAAATAGAAATGAACACCATCCATAGTGCTTTGGTCGTGACCCTCACTCTCCCTCCTCTCTCCCCTCAGTGAGTGAGTTCAGGGTGGGTGTGAAGCAGACGGACGCAGCGGTGCGCTGCGGCCTCCAGGGGGAGTACTATTGGCTGCAGGTGACCCAGGAGGGGCTGGTCCTGAAGGAGGCGGAGACCAGGAAGAGTTTGCAGCACTGGCCCTATCAGCTGCTACGACGCTATGGCAGAGACAAGGTCAATAGAACCATGGAATGTAGAATCTCATTGAGCCATATAATTAGATTTCTAATCTGTTATTAGTTCTAATCTAATACTACTCTCTAGTGTCTAATTTCATGGTCATCACAGTACGGGACTATGCTGCCCTACAAAGGCAAAACGCAGCAACTACGTAATTTATTTTACTTCAAAGTATTTTTCTGTCTAGACAGACAGCAATTTCTGGTACTTCATGATACGTTCTGATCAACTGGCTTGTTCTTGTGTCTGAAAACTAAATACCACATTAATCAGGTAATATACCTGGCCGTTACAACAGATCAAATATTTTTGCCTTTGTAGGGCAGTGTGGGTCGAAAAAAGGATGTGTCTAAGGATCATTGTATGGTCATCAGAGTCCATTCAAGGAGGTTGCAGGTTATAATACATATGGTTATTTTCTGCCCACAATTAATTATGCAATTTTCCAGTGAACACCTGTGGGAATTCTCTCAAATCATTGTGTAACACGGTTCTGTCCTCTTGGTTCTCCCACAGATTACATTCTCCATCGAGGCGGGCCGGCGCAGTGAGTCTGGACCCGGAACCTTCACCTTCGAGACTCGCCAAGCTGACGACATCTTCAATCTCATCGAGACCGCCATACGGCAACAGAAGGCCTCCGTCTTCGTCGGGGATGACCGTGAGGGCGACACTGTGGTTGCTAAGCGTAGCCCTAATATGCCTCGTGCTCGTTCACCACTGCCCACACTGCCAGATAGCGCAGCCATTTTGGAGGGAAGCTACAGTTTTAGGCCAGTATTTTCAAATGCTATTGGCTCAGAGCAGTGTGTGTACTCACAGCTGCCTAATTTGATTGGCTCTGAGGAGTGTCTGTACTCTGAGCCAGCAGACAGCATTAAACCCAAAGCCCCCGGCCTCAACTCCTACCTGACCCCCCCAACGTCCTCCACCCTCACCCCCTCTATCCCTTTATACCCCCGCAATCACCATGGTAACCGAACGGAACCAGTGTACGCCGACCCAGCAGACATCCTCTCACTCATACCCCCAAGATCTACACCACCACCACCGCCCACTTCCTCTTCCTGTTCTCATCACCACGGCAACGAGACTGAACCAGTCTACTCCGAGGTGTACGACCATGTGAGTCCTCTACCTGACCAGACTCAACAACAGAACCAGAACCAGGGAGGGCAGGAACCTGGAAAAGCGGAACCCATCTATAGTGAGCCCTGTGTGGGGACCCCAGCCAAGGGCCCCAACACTGACCCGTTCGCCCACCTTTACAGCCAGGTCTGCAAGCCAGGCTCTTCATCACCATCCTCATCTTCGTCATCATCATCATCCCCCTCTTCATCCCTGGCCTCCTCCTCCTCCTCCTCCTCCTCCTCCTCCTCATCATCGTTGACCATCACCAGGACCTTGGCCAGCAGGAGGCCCACTGCTGGACGCCAGTCACCAGATGTCATCTATGAAAACATGGGGGTCATTTAGGATACTCATGGTCTGTGTCTGAAATGGCACCGTATTGTCCTTTAAGGTGCCCTACTATTGACTAGGGCCCATTGGGATATATTGAGACCAATCCACACATTCACTCATTTCACAATGTTATAGTATAGTTAATTTATTTATTGAACTTGTTTTCACAAACAGTATCATTGTTTTTTGTTATGATGTAATCACTTTTGTATTACCTCTTATGAATATCAATATTGCACGCCAGTGTAATGAACACGGGAGAGGAGAGGGAGAGAAGAGAGAGAGATCTTCCAGAAGTCTGCCAAGTGTTCGATACAAATGTAAATATTACAAACAGTGTTAGCCTCCTTCTCTCCCCAACAGATGTAATGAATTGAACATGATGAAACAAATGACTTCCGCTCAGTCTCACACCCTTTTCCTAATTGACTTTGTTTTACTGATATGATTCAATAAAACAATAATGGGTGTGTATCCAATAACACTATTTCCACTATTTGTTTTGTGCATTGATTGTTTTTAAAAATCATTTGTATTGTGCCTCTCAATAAATTAGACTACTGTTCAGTTCAATGCGTTTATATGGGGATATGTGAACGTTAATTGGCCGACTACTGTACATTTCAGGCTTCTCTGTGGTTGTGGGCGTGTTTTGACGTTTGGTTTTGTGCGATTTGAACGCTTCCTAGTTTGACACATTGTAATAGTTTTATTACATACTGTATTGTACCTGACCTGTAGGCTAAGTAGCCTATTATACCGTGTTAGAAAGAGCATCAATCGGACACCCAATAGGTAGGTGAGAATAAAAAAATACGCCGTATTTTGATAGACTTGAACCGTACTTTTTGTTTTCTTGTTTTCTGTAAGCGGTTCCTCTCTCCATCCTTTATTGGCAGAACGCCTCGAGCGCACATTCAAAGACGCGTACCCTGACACGCGCTGAAGAGAACTGCCTTTATCAACCGACATTCTTCCTGATGTCACTTCTCAACATGCCGACCACCTGTTTTATGACCGTGATCTGGTGGCTCACAACCGATTCAACTCGTAGTCAAACAGCAATTCCCAATGGTCACGGAGGTGAGTACAGTACAGTTGGACAAACGGTCTCTCTCTACATATAAAATGTATCGCAATTCCTAATGGATAGGAAAGGTAGGCTACAATCTAATTAGCCATAGCAATGCAAATTATGTTGCCTAGCTAACAAGTACATTTGCAAGAAGTCTATTATCAACACCCAGTGTGGTTTTGGTAGGCTAATTTATTCATCTGGGAATGGGGATGGTTAATAACTTAATCCAAAATGTAACCAGATGGAAAGGATGGAGGCATGGTGGAGAAATGCCCATTAAACAAAACCTGTTTTACATGACTGAAGACAGGTGTGTCATTTCACTGCTGTATTCACTGTTCACTTTTCACCCGGAATGTAGCAGAGTGAGTATAGACTGGGGATACAGTGTTATCCTAATGTTGCCTGCTTTCATGGCCATTTCCTGGATAGATAGGCCTAGGCTATAGGTCTTAGACGGTAATACAGAGAATGTGGAGGTTTGAGATGCCCAACTCTTTGTGGTGTGTGTGTGTGTGTGTGTTTGTTTTTTAACACGCACAAAATGCAACAAGGAGCGGTTTACCAGACACAGATTAAGCCTATGTCCTGGACTAAATAGGCTTTTTAGCTCCGAAGTTGTCTGCCTAAATCAGCATTGAGTGACTGGCAAGCAGGGGCATATTTATTACGCCAATTCTGTTGCAAAACATTTCTTAAACAAAAGCAAACGGAAACAAACGGGGAGGGACCTACCCGAATGTGTCCAATAGAAACTATCTTTTTGTTTGGACTAATGATTACACCCCAGCTGTGGGTAGCAGCCAACCGACCACAAGAGTGTTTCTCAGCAAAGGAAGTAACACAATTACTGATGCTGAGAAATGGTTCCATAAAAGGCCCTGTCAGTCAGTCTCATCCTTCACACATTCACTCAGAGCTCAAAAGCAAATAAATGGGGTGGAGGAGGGGAGTCGATATATTACGGTGCCCTGGTCCAAAGTAGTGCACTACAGGAAATAGGGTGCATCTTTAATGTTACATCCTGTTCTCCTCAGGGGTAGATGCGGTTCTGGGGGTGTCCAACGCCAGCGTCCTCCTGCTGGACCCCAGCTCTGAGACACTCTACCTGGGAGCCAGAGGCTCCATCCTGGCCCTGCACACCTCCAACCTCACCTGGAAACACCCAGCAGTGAGCGAGAAAGGGAGGGAGGGAGGGAGGGAGGGAGGGAGGGAGGGAGGGACAGAGAGATGGGGGAGGAGAGGGAGAGAGACCTCTTCACTTGACTGTGTGTGCGTGTTTATCTGTGCGAGTGTGTATTCAAGTGTATTCGTTTCTGTGTTTTCATGATGGGAGTATTCATGAAAATTTTTCTGTGGTTTTGGGTTTGTCTTACCTGGGACAAACACACCATGCCAGACATAGATTAAACCTAGTCCTGAACAGCATTCTCAATAGAGATGATCCACTGACAGTGCTTTTTAGTCCAGGACTAGGCTTATCCTGATGTTGAACTGTGTGATGTGTGTTGTAACTGCAACTGTATGCGTCTGTGTGTTCTCTCATTGACTTCCTTCTTCTTTTCTGGGTGTCTCTGTCTCTGCAGATTGAGTGGGAGGCCACAGAAGACGAGAGGAAGGACTGTGGGTTTAAAGGCAAGACAGAGGTGAGCAACGTGGGGTGCTTTTGATGTGTGTTTCAAGTAGCAAGAAAACTGTGTAGGTGTGTGTGTGTGTGAATGTGTTAAGAGGTGTCTCTGTAGCAGTTGAGGCTGGTGGGAGGAGCTCTGGGAGGATGTGCACATTGTAATGGCAGGAATGGAATATATGGAATGGAGTCAAACATGGTTTCCATATGTTTGATTTGTTTGATACCATTCCATTAATTCCATTCCAGCCATTACAATGAGCCTGTCCTCCTATAGCTCCTCCCACCAGCCTCCACTGCTCTATAGTGTATATAAGTGGTTAAAGGTGTAGGTGAGATGCTATGCTTCACACCCAAAATGAAACACCATCACCTTCGCCTTTAGTCATACTCATCTATGTCATGATGTATAGTACCGTTACCATAACGACTGCTTTGCTGACTCTCCAGCTTCCTGTTAACAACTCTCCACATCCTGTATGTGTGGCTTTCAGATGACTTTTCACTTTGTATCTGGTCATCTTCAAAGACTGATAAACAGAAGCATGACTTACCTTAAAGAGTCAGTGAGTTAGAGTTATTGTTATCGCTACCTCATTAGCATTTCTTCAATGGGAGTAATTGGTTGATATGAAAACCAACCTTGGCTGGTATACATTGGGTTCCTGGCACCTGAGTTGAGAAACCCGGCATTATACTACTAATTATATAATGCTAACCGGTGCCCCCGCACACTGACTCTGTACCAGTACCCCCCTGTATATAGCCTCCCTACTGTTATTACCTTGACTAACACATTGACTCTGTACAGTTGCCCCCTGTATATAGCCTCCCTACTGTTATTACCTTGACTAACACATTGACTCTGTACCAGAACCCCCCTGTATATAACCTCCCTACTGTTATTACCTTGACTAACACATTGACTCTGTACCAGTACCCCCTGTATATAGCCTCCCTACTGTTATTACCTTGACTAACACATTGACTCTGTACCAGTACCCCCCTGTATATAGCCTCCCTACTGTTATTACCTTGACTAACACATTGACTCTGTACCGGTATCCCCTGTATATAGCCTCCCTACTGTTATTACCTTGACTAACACATTGACTCTGTACCAGTACCCCCTGTATATAGCCTCCCTACTGTTATTACCTTGACTAACACATTGACTCTGTACCAGTACCCCCTGTATATAGCCTCCCTACTGTTATTACCTTGACTAACACATTGACTCTGTACCAGTACCCCCTGTATATAGCCTCCCTACTGTTATTACCTTGACTAACACATTGACTCTGTACCAGAACCCCTGTATATAGCCTCCCTACTGTTATTACCTTGACTAACACATTGACTCTGTACCAGTACCCCCCTGTATGTAACCTCCCTACTGTTATTTTATTATTTGCTTTTTTATTTTTTTATTTTTTACTTATCTATTTTTTTTCTTAGCACTTTTTTATTTTCTTAAAAACGGCATTGTTGGTTAAGGGCTTGTAAGTAAGCATTTCACTGTAATGTCTACACCTGTTGTATTCGGCGCATGTGGCAAATAAAATTTGATTTGATTTGATTTGAACCATATTTTATTGGTCTGTGTAGAACTAGGTTCTCCTGATCTAGGATCAGGTTATCCACCCCAAATCCTAACCTTAGCCATTATGGTGAGGAATGCAAACTAACCTGAGATCTGTGTCTAGAGGCAACTTTATCCTACTCTGTTATGACCTTGTGCTAAGAAGGTGTTGCCAAATGCGCTTTAGCCTAGCTTAAACTCAAAGGGAATCAGGGACGTCAAAATCCCCAAAAATATCCCAGGACACTTCAACTGTTTCTAAATAGATCGTAAAGATTTTCGGGATACAAACAGGCTTACATTTTCCCTCTGCTACTCAGCTCTCTAGTTGAATATCAAATAGAACCCTATTCCCTATTCAGTGCACTACTTTTAACTAGGGCCTGTAGGGGAGAATAGGATGCCGTTTGATACATGTCTCTTTGTCTCCCTCTACAGGATGACTGTTATAACTACATCTGTCTGCTGGAGGTTCTGAAGGATGGAAGGATCTACGTTTGTGGCTCCTACGCCTACAACCCCCAGTGTGCTTTCATAGTCAGTCACATTCTCTCTCCTCTGTCTATTATAATACACCACACCTATAGTATTATTATTATAATACTCTACACCTATAATATTATTATTATAATGCTCTACACCTATAATATTATTATAATACACTACACCTATAATATTTTTATTATAATACTCTACACCTATAATAATATTATTATAATACTCTACACCTATAATAATATTATTATAATGCTCTACACCTATAATATTATTATAATACACTACACCTATAATATTATTATTATAATACACTACACATATAATATTATTATTATTATAATACTCTACACCTATAATAATATTATTATAATACTCTACACCTATAATATTATTATTATAATACTATACACCTATAATATTATTATTATAATACTATACACCTATAATATTATTATTATTATAATACTCTACACCTATAATAATATTATTATTATAATACACCTATAATATTATTATTATTATTATTATTATTATTATTATACACCTATATTATTATAATTATTATAATACACCTATAATATTATTATTATTATAATACACCTATAATATTATTTTTATTATAATACACCTATAATAATAATATAATTATTATTATTATTATTATTATTATTATTATAATACACCTATAATATTATTATTATTATTATTATTATTATAATACACCTGCTAGATACTCTTTTACTGTTATGGTGAAATAATTCAATTAATGTATTTAGTTGATACGCTTACACATATGATGTTCACATACACTACCGTACAACGCTGTGTACTACTCCCTTCACAGAACAGCGCAAACTGGCTCTAACCAGAATAGAAAGAGGAGTGGGAGGCCCCGGTGCACAACTGAGCAAGAGGACAAATACATTAGAGTGTCTAGTTTGAGAACAGGTCCTCAACTTGCAGCTTCATTAAATAGTCCCCGCAAAACACCAGTCTCAACGTCAACAGTGAAGAGGCGACTCCGGGATGCTTGACCTTCTAGGCAGAGTTGCAAAGAAAAAGCCATATCTCAGACTGGCCAATAAAAATACAATATTTTTAAGATGGGCAAAAGAACACAGACACTGGACAGAGGAAGATTGGAAAGACAGACGAATCGAAGTTTGAGGTGTTCGGATCACAAAGAAGAACATTTGTGAGATGCAGACCAAATGAAAAGATGCTGGAGGAGTGCTTGATGCCATCTGTCAAGCATGGTGGAGGCAATGTGATGGTCTGGGGGTGCTTTGGTGGTGGTAAAGTGGGAGATTTGTACAGGGTAAAAGGGATCTTGAAGAAGGAAGGCTATCACTCCATTTTGCAACGCCATGCCATACCCTGTGGACGGCGCTTGATTGGAGCCAATTTCATTTACATTTAAGTCATTTAGCAGACGCTCTTATCCAGAGCGACTTACAGTTAGTGAGTGCATACATTTTTCATACTGGCCCCCCGTGGGAATCGAACCCACAACTCTGGCGTTGCAAACGCCATGCTCTACCAACTGAGCTACAATTTCTTCCTACAACAGGACAATGACCCAAAGCACAGCTCCAAACTATGCAATAACTATTTAGGGAAGAAGCAGTCAGCTGGTATTCTGTCTATAATGGAGTGGCCAGCACAGTCACCGGATCTCAACCCTATTGAGCTGTTGTGGGAGCAGCTTGACCGTATGGTACGTAAGAAGTGCCCATCAAGCCAATCCAACTTGTGGGAGGTGCTTCAGGAAGCATGGGGTGAAATCTCTTCAGATTACCTCAACAAATTCACAACTAGAATGCCAAAGGTCTGCAAGGCTGTAATTGCTGCAAATTGAGGATTCTTTGACGAAAGCAAAGTTTGAAGGACACAATGATTATTTCCATAAAAAATATTTTTTTCTAACCTTGTCAATGACTACATTTCCTATTCATTTTGCTATATTTCCTATTCAAACTCATTTCATGTATGTTTTCATGGAAAACAAGGAAATGTCTAAGTGACCCCAAACTTTTGAACGGTAGTGTAACTACTAAATGTGTGTGTGTGTGTGTTCAGGACCCAGTGACGTTTTCCCTAGTGAAGGAAGGAGGTGACCAAGGGAAGGGGAAGTGTCCTTATGATCCCAGACAACCTCACACTGCTGTTACTGCAGGTTAGACACACGCACACACGCACACACACACACGCACGCACGCACGCACGCACGCACGCACGCACGCACGCACGCACGCACGCACGCACGCACGCACGCACGCACGCACGCACGCACGCACGCACACACACACACACACACACACACACACACACACACACACACACACACACACACACACACTCTCTCACTATTATCACATCCTGTCTATGTGTGTAATGTAGATGGAGTGCTGTACACCGCCTCCCCTTCTAACTTCATGGGCACGCAGTTTGACATCACCAGGGCAACGGGTCAACAGGTGCGCATGGATCAGTCCATCAACTGGCTCAGTGGTGAGACCCATCTGTCAATCACACAAACTCCTAATGCATGATGGGATAGATTATAAAATACTTCTATTGTCCAAACTTCTGTAACACCAGTAACACCAAACAAACAATAACATTATTTGTCCAATAAAGAGTTTAACTCAGGATGTGGTTTAGCAGTGTAGTGTTACTTACTTAATGAGTTTGCTCTTTGATGATGATCTGTAACCATGTGTTCATCCACGTTTTATGCCAGTAAAGTCATACGGTATTAAAAAAACAATCATGACAGCTGTTAAGGAAACATGATGTTTTGGTACAATTTTATAAATGCTAATAGATCAATCTTTCATTCGACATGGTGGGATCTTTTTGTGTCTGTAAAATCAATTATGTGAGAAATGGTGGTGGAAACACCTTTATGCGCTAGTATTGATATAATAACCATCATATCAAAGTAGTCATGCGATTAAATGTTGTGTGGTCCTCCCAATATGACTGGGGAAACCATGCAGTTTATTAGGCTACAGATGAAATAAGTGATGATGAACTTCACAGGGTGGTGAAAGTTCACAGTGATGAGCTTGATGCTCCTTTCCAATAAATATAGAGGGTCTTATTCTGGTGATCGATGCTTGACTGCTGTTTTTACAAATAAAAATATTCTTGTTTATCCATAATAATGTCATCATGTAGACTAGCCTACCAGCACAGCCTGCCCGCACTGTATCTGTGGGCGGTTGGTTAGAGTGCACATGCCAACACCAGAGTAGGCACATTTGGTATTTAACAAAACAGTTTTTGTGACATAACTATCGGTAGAGTTGAAAATGGAAACACATTGAACTTGACATTTTATTCGGTACATGAAAATGTATGCGAAAAAAGTATGTTTTGTGTGCACTACTTCATCACGCACTGATTTTTATCTGCAACAAGTCAATTTGGTGGAAACACACCACTGGTGAGAATATGTGCACGTTTGTCCAGGGCTACAACGAAAATGTGTACTGTTGGGGGTAGTTGAGGACCAGGGTTGGGAAACACTACATATAATATGTAATTGTCTGATGAGTCCAGATCCAGTGTTTGTGAGTTCGGCCCTGGTCAGGGAGAGCCCTGGAGACGATGATAAGATCTACTTCTTCTTTACGGAGAATGCCAGAGAGTACGACCTTTACACCGAGGTCAGAGTCACACGGGTGGCCAGAGTCTGCAAGGTGAGATGCATCTCTCTATCGCTCTTCTCTCTCTCGCTCTTCTCTCTCTCTCCCTCTCTCTCTCTCTCTCTCTCTCTCTCTCTCTCTCTCTCTCTCTCTCTCTCTCTCTCTTTTCTCTCTCTCTCTCGCTCTCTCGCTCTCTCTTCTCTCTCTCTCTCTCTCTCTCTCGCTCTCTCGCTCTCTCTTCTCTCTCTCTCTCTTCTCTCTCTTTGTCTCTTTCTCTCTCTCTTTCTCTCTCTCTCCCGCTCTATTTCTCTCTCTTTCTCTCTCTCTCGCTCTTCTCTCTGTCTCTCTCTTTGTCTCTCTCTCTCTCTTTCGCTCTCTTTTTCTCTCTCTCGCTCGCTCTCTCGCTCTCTCTCTCGCGATCTTCTCTCTCTGTCTCTCTCTCGCTCTCTCTTCTCTCTCTCTCTCACGCTCTCTCGCTCTCTTCTCTCTCTCTCTCTCTCTTTCTCTCTCGCTCTCTTCTCTCTCTTTTCTCTCTCTCTCTATATATCTCTCTCTCGTTCAGTCTTTCAATCACATAACTACTCATGTGTGCTTTGTATCATGCTCTCTCTCTCTCGCCATCCTTCTCATCCCCCTCTCCCCCATCCCTCTCTCCCCATCTGCCAGGGAGATGTGGGGGGCTCTAAGACCCTGCAGAAGCGCTGGACCAGTTTCCTGAAGGCTCAGCTGGTGTGTCAAGACCGGGACAGTGGCCAACGTTACACCGTCCTGACCCACGCCTACCCCCTGGAACACCGCCTGGGAGACCCCAGCAGCACACACTTCTACGCACTCTTCACCTCCCAGTGGTAAGGAGAGGGGGAGAGAGAGGGAGGGGGGATAGAGAGGAAGGGAGAGGAGGGGTAGAGATGGGGAATGGGGTGGAGAGAGAATGAGAGAGAGGAGGATCACTAAATATGATTATCATGTTACAATTAATCATACAGACGGTATTACTGTAATGAACATTGTAGTGTGTGTGCGTGTGTGTGCGTGCGCGCGCGCGTGTGTGTGTGTGTAGGAAAGGAGAACGCGTGTCAGCAGTGTGTGTGTACAGCCTGGCTGACGTCACCAAGGTGTTTGCGACGGGAGGCTTCAGAGATATGAAGGGGAACTGTGTGAACCGTGTGAGCTCTGTGTCTGTACTTGAGCCCCGACCCGGACAGGTATTCACGTGACTCACCTGGTTGTATTCATTATTATCTTGATTTATTTAAGTCAGTTAAATTCTTATTTACAATGACGGCCTAGCAAAAGGCAAAAGGCCTCCTGCGGGGATGGGGGCTGGGATTAGGGCAAACAACGGAAAACATTTTTTAAACGAATGTTTGAAAATGAATGTTTCTTTCTTATTAGACGAATCCAGGGAGTCATTTTCCATTTAAGGCTCATTATCATGTAGCATCCTAGTATGTCCATCATCGTCATAACATGATGAATTGTTCTCTGTTTCCCCTCAGTGTAGAGGCCAGGGTTATAACACCTCCCTCGAGATACCTGACCGAGTGCTGCAGTTTGCCAAGGAACACCCTCTGTTGACGGACACTGTGGACGCAGCGCCCCTTCTGGTGAGGAGGGGAACTACATACACCAGGATCACAGCCACCAACATCTCCAACAGTGATGCTGCCCTACTACATCTGGGAACAGGTGAGAGAGAGAGAGAGAGAGAGCGAGCGAGAGAGAGAGAGAGAGAGAGAGAGAGAGAGAGAGAGAGAGAGAGAGAGAGAGGAGAGAGAGAGAGAGAGAGAGAGAGAGAGAGAGAGAGAGAGAGAGAGAGAGAGAGAGAGAGAGAGAGAGAGAGAGAGAGAAGAGAGAGAGAGGAGAGAGAGAGAGAGAGAGAGAGAGAGAGAGAGATTTTAATAATACATCAAATGAGCAATAGACCAGGCAATTAATTTACTATGGTGAACATCAGAAAATATTCAAATTTTGTGGTTGAGTATGTTCTATGGTGTGTGAATTATTGATGTGTGTGTGTGTTTTCACACAGATCAGGGAGAGTTACACAGTGTGTCTATCGTTGGCCGTACTGCTACTCTGCTGCAGGAGATCCTCTGACGACCTCAGTACAGCCTGTCAACAACATCCTCATACACCAGGTAACAAACACGCACACACACACACACACACACACACTGACAGACAGACGTCTTTAACCCCCTCTGCTCCCTCCCAGGGCCATGTGGTGGTGGGCTCCCCCTCCTCTCTGTCCCGTGTGCCAGTAGAGGGGTGCAGGGTGTACCCCAGCTGTCAGGTGTGTGCCCGGGCAGCAGGACTAGGCTGTGTGTGGGACATCAAGAAGAGAGCCTGTGTTGCAGAGTGAGTCTACATAGCATTCTCTTTGTGGGGGTTGGAGTCTCTCTCTCTCTCTCTCTCTCTCTCTCTCTCTCTCTCTCTCCCTCTCTCTCTCTCTCTCTCTCTCTCTCTCTCTCTCTCTCTCTCTCTCTCTCTCTTCTATACCTCTCTCTCTCTATACCTCTCTCTCTCTATACCTCTCTCTCTCCACCTCTACCTCTACCTCTCTCTCTGCCTCTCTCTCTACCTCTCTCTCTCTACCTCTCCTGCTGTCCAAAACATTGTTTTATCTTCCTTCCTTTCAAACTAGTTGTTTCACTAGTCTCACCATCACATTTTAGCACTCTATATTTTTCTCATATTATTTTCTATCTTATTCCATCTCCAGCATACTGTCTAACATGCTCTCTCTCTCTCTCTCTCTCTCTCTCTCTCTCTCTCTCTCTCTCTCTCTCTCTCTCTCTCTCTCTCTCTCTCTCTCTCTCTCTCTCTCTCTTTCTCTGTCTGTCGCTCTCGCTCTACCTCTCTCTCTCTACCTCTCTCTCTCTCTCTCTCTCTCTACCTCTCTCTCTCTCTCTCTCTCTGTTCTCAGATCTCCAGGGCAGACTGAGCCAGAGGACCCTTTAAAGGTGTGTGGCACTGGAGAGGGTGAGTATAACTACTATTCCACTATTTTTTATTTTTATATTTCACCTTTATTTAACCAGGTAAGCCAGTTGAGAACAAGTTCTCATTTACAACTGCGACCTGGTCAAGATAAAGCAAAGCAGTGCGATAAAAACAACAACAACACAGAGTTACATATGGGGTAAAACAAAACAAAGTCAATAACAATAGAAAATCTATATACAGTGTGTGCAAATGTAGTAAGTTATGGAGGTAAGGCAATAAATACACCATAGTGCAAAATAATTACAATTTAGTATTAACACTGGAATGATAGATGTGCAGAAGATGATGTGCAAATAGAGATACTGGGGTGCAAATTAGCATAATAAATAACAATATGGGGATGAGGTATTTGGGTGGGCTAATTACAGATGGGCTGTGTACAGGTGCAGTGATCGGGAAGGTGCTCTGACAACTGATGCTTAAAGTTAGTGAGGGAGATAAGAGTCTTCAGCTTCAGAGATTTTTGCAGTTCTTTCCAGTCATTGGCAGCAGAGAACTGGAAGGAATGGCGGCCAAAGGAGGTGTTGGCTTTGGGGATGACCAGTGAGATATACTTGCTGGAGCGCAGACTACCGGTGGGTGTTGCTATGGTAACCAATGAGCTAAGATAAGGCGGGGATTTGCCTAGCAGTGATTTATAGATGACCTGGAGCCAGTGGGTTTGGCTACGAATATGTAGTGAGGGCCAGCCAACAAGAGCGTACAGGTCACAGTGGTGGGTAGTATATGGGGTTTTGGTGACAAAATGGATGGCACTGTGATAGACTACATCCAATTTGCTGAGTAGAGTGTTGAAGGCTATTTTGTAAATGACATCGCCTAAGTCAAGGATCGGTAGGATAGTCAGTTTTACGAGGGCATGTTTGGCAGCATGAGTGACGGAGGCTTTGTTGCGAAATAGGAAGCCGATTCTAGATTTAACTTTGGATTGGAGATGCTCAATGTGAGTCTGGAAGGAGAGTTTACGGTCTAATGTTGTAGAAACATTTGACTAGATCATCAACTCAAAAATATCTCTCAAGACATCGGAGCCTGTGAATTCAAGAATTAGACTTTATTGCATAACAAAGCCTGAGTTTTGCTCCATGGAGCAACAACTGGCTCTCCTTGGCTCAAAGATCTCCTTTTATACAAATACAAGCGCATAGTCACCCTTACATAGCATACACAGTTACTACCCCTAGGGTAATTGATTAACTTCTTTCATGGCCACGCCACCCTTATCTTTCAACGTCTAGATGTCACATGTTGTTTTTCTCCAAAAAGGCTATGTGAACTTTTCCATATGACCTCTTCCTCTTATCTCATTATATTGGTGGCAGACCCTTTCTCAAAAATAATACACATACATACACTAAGGCATTTATCATTTACCATCCTCCCTGGCCCTTGAGATTATGTGCATGTGGCCATGTGTCAGGTCATAGGGTCATAAGCAAAACAAATGATAACACTAGGTCCATTGTTACTCCAATCTCCACACAGCCATCACGAGGAGTAGTATGTACATCACATGTCATAGACATACCCAGACCATCTGCCGAGAGTCCATGAAAAACACATAAATGTCTCTGCTCTGTATTAACCTTTCAACTGGTTCTCAATCCATAAACATTTTAAGGCATATAGGTTTTTAATTTTACAACATATCCATGCTTATTACTAATATTATTATTTTACCTTTGACCTCTCCCTACATTTGCCTTAATGATACATAAAATAATACCATATATCCCCCCTATGGGACATTCCACCAATGCCCCATCAATACAAAGATTAATCACCCATATCACAAGTATTATAACAATCAAAATAATCAATATCCATATCTAATCAAGTAATTGCCATGTCAACATCACTAAGCATTAATATTAATAAGTTATTCAGATCAGTCAGTCCACTTATAATTTATAATCATAATCAAATTAATTACCCAACACAACTTTAGAATGACAATTCTTAATTAGTCACCTTTGTTCCATCATTCAAAGTTAAAACTCTCACCTTGGCACATATTGATACTGGCCGAATGTATATTTATATTATAATAATTCTAGCATTAATTTCCTCATAACAAGAATTACAACAGATCAGTACCTTAATGCATTGTCCAAATTACTATAAATTTAGTAGTGTATAATAACTCCTTAATCAACATACTACCTCAACTAACACTCCCTTCCTCTACCGGCACTCAATCTTCTGGCGTCTTCATTATGTTCTTCATAGTTCATCTTGGATTGCCCATAGCAATGTCCCAATTCCAATGTCACACCTGAACCGCCACACCTCCCCCATCATCCTGTTTTGTCCATGTGCAAACCAGTATATTTGCTTTGATTTGATGCTGGATTCAGGTCTCCTGGCAGAAGTGGTTCCGACAAGAATGTCTTCAACGCCTTTGTTGTTCCTCTTCAGCCGAGTAGAGGATTTTTGGTTTTTATTGAGGTTTACACCGTTCTGGGCCAAATGATCTCTGCAATGCATTACGACACCATCCGTAGTAACCTCAGGAAAGGACAGATCATAACAGTTCAGTTGAGTTAATTTCCAATCCAAAACATCCCTATTAACATTGTCTACATGACAAATCATTATGTTTCATCACTCATTCTTATACCCATTTCTATCTAACGCCTGATAGATTTTCCTTTGAGGGGCCCCTGTATTCCAAAGGCTATCTGTTTAAACACCCCCTAGTTTCACATTCTCCCTTGAATTCTCCCAAATTATATAACCCAATTGTTTTATTGTAACATTCCTATATTTTTGCTCATACTCTATTTGACATTACTCTGGTATTTCCCTTTCCTTGTTCCTATTCTAACAATTGCTTACACTTCTCTCCTCATCCTGGTTGATCATAAAATTGTTTATATTTAGGATTTCCTAAATATTACAAACATTCTGCTGGCCAATATGGTCTTTCCGAGTTCCTTATATGACAAAAGTTGTAGTTGAATCATAACACAGTCCTAGTAACTGTGAAGATTTTGTGTCACAATCTGGGCTTGAACTCAGGTCTCAGATGTGGAGAGTTGGGTGTTCTACCCCTTAGCCACAGAGGAGGTATAGTTGGACCCAAACGAAACACCCAAGGCAATACTCCAGGCAAAGTAGATTTAATATAAAAAAAAGGTTCTTTGCACTTCAAAAATAATCCAACAAAAGTTCTTCTCAGAAAGAGGTATACTAACAGAGGTACAGTAAACAAAACAGGAGGAAAAACAAAATAACTCTACGAGGGGAGAAAAACAAAATAAAGATAACTTAGAAAAGCTTACTCGGAAAGACTCTGTGGGACACAGCAGGAGACACATAGCCAGGACTCAAAAACCAAGTGAGGAACAAGGGGAAAAAACACAGCTAAAATACTCTAGGGGAAACAAGGCACAGGTGACCTGGATAAAGCTAATAAGGACACACGAGGAAGAACTAAGGCAGAGGGGAACACAGATGACCTCTAGAGGCCCGGAGACAAACAGGAGGCAGGAAGCTGACAGGACCCCCTCCTCTAGGAACGACTCCTGACGTTCCTTCCAGAACACCCTGGCCTCAGGGTGCGAAACTCTCGGATCAAACCTGGGTCCAGGATGTCCTTGGCTGGAACCCAGGAGCGCTCCTCTGGCCCGTAGCCCTCCCAGTCCACCAGATACTGCAGAGAGTTCTGGACCCTCCGGGAGTCCAGTATCCGGCGCACTGTGTAGGCTGGCTGGCCGTCAATGATCCTGGGAGGTGGCGGGGGTCTGCGTGGGGGGGCAAAGGGAGAAGACAAGACAGGTTTTAGTAGTGAAACATGGAAAGTGGGGTTAATTCTAAGGGAGCGAGGGAGAACCAAACGATAAGAAACAGGGTTAACTTTCCTTGCTATGCGGAAAGGGCCGATGTATTTCTGGGAAAGCTTCTTGGATTCGACCCGGAGGGGCAGGTTCTTAGTGGCCAACCAAACTCTCTGACCAGCTCGGAAACTAGGGGCCGTCCGGCGGCGGCGATTAGCCTGACTTTTGTATCTCTGGGAGGTCCGAAGGAGGGTACGCCTGGCCTTCTTCCAGGTCCGCCTACAGCGTTGGACAAAGCGCTGGGCCGAGGGAACACCAACTTGCGCCTCTTCCTCTGGAAATAATGGAGGGGTGTATCCGAACTGGCATTCGAAGGGGGACAATCCGGTGGCTGAGGACTGGAGGGTGTTGTGGGCATATTCAGCCCAAATAATATAGGTGGCCCAAGACGTGGGATTACTGGCCGCCATACACCGCAGGGTGGTCTCCAGATCCTGATTAATCCGTTCCGTTTGGCCATTAGACTCTGGATGGAACCCAGACGATAGGCTGGCTGTGGCCCCAATAAGCCTGCAGAAGGCCCCCCAAAACCGGGACGAGAATTGGGGACCTCGGTCGGAGACAACGTCCAGGGGAATTCCAAATATCCGGAAGACATGGTTCATGAGGAGCTCAGCAGTCTCCTTGGCCGAGGGCAGCTTGGGCAGGGGAATAAACCGGGCAGCCTTAGAGAATCGGTCTACAACCACTAGGATGACTGTGTTGCCCTGGGATGGAGGAAGTCCCGTAACAAAGTCCAGAGAAAGGTGTGACCATGGCCTGCGAGGAACAGGTAAGGGATGGAGCAGTCCCTGGGGTCGCTGACGTGTCGACTTTCCCTGGTTGCACACAGGGCAGGCCTCAACATAGACCTGCACGTCCTTCTTGATGGACGGCCACCAAAACCGCCGCTGGAGGAATTCCAGTGTGCGAGCACTACCTGGATGGCATGTCAAGGGCGACTCATGACCCCACTGCAAGACGCGGGCCCGAACAGAGAGAGGAACGTACAGGCGTCCGGCAGGACCACCGCCTGGATCGGGCTCATGGACAAGGGCCTCACGTACCCCTCTTTCTAGTTCCCACTGAAGAGGTGCGACGATCCTAGACCTCGGAATAATCGATGCCAAGGGCTTCTCTTGTATCTCGGGAGAATAGGCTCGAGACAGGGCATCCGGCTTGACGTTCTTGGTGCCAGGTCTGTAAGACAGGAGAAACTGGAATCAATTTTAAAAAAGGGACCATCGTGCTTGCCGAGGGTTCATCCGCTTTGCCTGTTGGAGATATTCCAGGTTCTTGTGGTCTGTGAGAACCTGGAAAGGATGCTGAGCCCCCTCAAGCCAATGGCGCCACTCTTCCAAGGCCAGTTTTACCGCAAGCAACTCTCGATCCCCCACGTGGTAGTTGCGCTCGGCCTCAGACACGCGGCGAGACATGAAGGCACAAGGGTGTAATCTCCCATCCTCACCCCTCTGTGGCAGGACGGCTCCCACCCCCACCTCTGAGGCGTCCACCTCCACCACGAAAGGTCTTTCTGGGTCAGGGATCACCAGAATCGGAGCAGAAGTGAAGCGGCGCTTGAGATCCTCGAAGGCCCCTGCTGCTTCCGGACCCCAGTGAATCTTGGTCCCTCCTCCCTTGGTAAGCGTCGTCAAGGGGGCTACCACAGAGCTGAAATTCTTAATGAACTTCCGATAGAAGTTAGAAAAGCCAATGAACCGTTGAACCTCCTTGACCGTGGCAGGTGTGGGCCAGCTGTGGACCGCTTTGACCTTCTTGGGATCCATCTCTAGGTGGCCGGGAGTGACAATAAACCCGAGAAACTGAGTCTGGGAAACATGAAATTCACACTTCTCAGGTTTAACGTAGAGGTGATTGTCAAGGAGCCTCTGGAGAACCCTGCTAACATGCCCCTCATGCTCCTTCAGTGACCTCGAGAAGATGAGGATATCGTCCAGGTACACGAAGACGAACAGATTAAGCATATCCCGGAGAACATCATTAATCAGGGCTTGGAATACTGCGGGGGCATTGGTGAGCCCGAACGGCATCACCCGATATTCACAGTGCCCCGTGGGCATTTTGAATGCCGTCTTCCATTCGTCTCCTTGCCGGATCCGCACGAGATGGTAAGCATTGCGGAGATCCAGTTTAGTAAAAATGGAAGCCCCTTGAAGCAGCTCAAAAGCAGTGGCCATGAGAGGAAGGGGGTATCGATTCCGAACCGTGATCTTGTTGAGTCCCCGGTAATCGATACAAGGCCTAAGACCCCCGTCTTTCTTTTCAACAAAAAAGAAGCCCGCCCCAGCCGGGGAAGTAGAGGCACAGATGATGCCGGCTGCCAAGGACTCCTTAATGTAGGTGTCCATAGCTGAGTGCTCGGGGGAGGATAAGGAAAAGATCCGACCTCTAGGAGGGCAGCAACCAGGGAGTAGATCAATGGCACAGTCATACGTGCGGTGAGGCGGTAAGGAAGTAGCCCGGGACTTGCTGAACACTGCCTTGAACCGATGGTAAACACTGGGGACTCGGGAGACGTCAACAGACTCTTGAAACTGGGTACTAGGGGCTGAGGGACTCTGAATCATGCAGGTGAGTTGGCAAGTGGGACCCCAGCTAAGAATGGTGCCAGTAGGCCAGTCGATCTGGGGATTATGTCTGCATAGCCAAGGGTGACCCAGGATAATAGGATACTCGGGGGAGTCAATGAGATAGAAGGTCTCCTCCTGCTGGTGTTGAAAGATGGTAAGTCGCAGGGACTGAGCCGCCTCTGTAACCTTTCCTGGTTCCAGAGGTCTGCCATCTAAGGCTGTAACTGCCTGGGGTTGAGGAAGTAGTTGGGTAGGGATCTTAAGTTCCTTAGCCAAGGTTAAATCCAGGAAATCACCTGCGGCACCGGAATCGATCATAGCCTGGACCCGATGCTGGTGGCCCTCCCAGGACAGAGTGGCTGGAATAGCTAGGACAGCGTTAGTAGGAGGAGCTCTAATTTTCCCCATCACAGCCCTCCTGTAGCTAGGCGGGGACAGGCGTTTCCCGAAAGCTCGGGGCAAGTGGAGCGGAAGTGGCCGGCAACCCCGCAGTAGAGGCACCGACGCTCCCTCATGCGACGTTCCCTTTCGTTGGGAGAAAGCCTGGAACGGCCTAACTGCATGTTCTCCGGGGAATCCTGGAGCAGTTCAGGAGCCGGGGAAGCTCTGAATGACGGAGCCCAAACAGGAGAAACAGAGCTGCTCAGAGGAACTTGGGACTGAGACACCTGGCGGCGAGCCGTTCTCCGCTCTCTTAGACGATTGTCCAGGCGGATGGCCAAGGCTATGAGGGACTCGAGATCCCCAGCTGGTTCTCGGGTGGCTAACTCATCTTGAAGGGGCTCAGATAACCCTCCCTGAAAACAGACCCTCAGCGCTTCATCATTCCATCCGCTCCTTGCTGCTATGGTCCGGAATTCAATGGCAAAATCTGCCGTGCTTTGGGGACCCTGACGGAGAGACAGTAGGCGCTTGGAAGCTTCCCGCCCACTGACAGGATGATCGAACACCCGCTTGAACTCTTCTACAAATGCAGCGTATGAGTCACAACAGGCCTCCTGGGACTGCCACACCGCAGAGGCCCAGGAGAGCACCTTGTCTGAAAGAAGGGTAATGATGTAGGCAATCTTGGAACGGTCTGTGGGAAAACTTGAGGGTTGGAGCTCGAAGGTGAGGGAGCATTGGGTGAGGAAACCCTGGCAAGAGCTTGGATCCCCAGAAAAGGGCTTGGGAGGTGGTAGTCGGGGCTCCGCCACTGGAGAAGGCCTGTAGTCACTGGGGGGTGACCTGGAGGAAGGGGAAGGACCAGGGAGGCGTTCAAAGAGCTGGCGGAGGGAACTCATCATATCGGCCAGGAGTTGAGAATGACTAGCCATCAGCTCTTCTTGTCGGCTGAGAACGGCTTCATGGCGCTGGAAAGATGCCTCATGTCGAGCGATCACCGCCAACAGGTCCTTGGAACTGAGTGTTTCTGAGTCCATAATTGACTTGGTTTTTCTGTCACAATCTGGGCTTGAACTCAGGTCTCAGATGTGGAGAGTTGGGTGTTCTACCCCTTAGCCACAGAGGAGGTATAGTTGGACCCAAACGAAACACCCAAGGCAATACTCCAGGCAAAGTAGATTTAATATAAAAAAAAGGTTCTTTGCACTTCAAAAATAATCCAACAAAAGTTATTCTCAGAAAGAGGTATACTAACAGAGGTACAGTAAACAAAACAGGAGGAAAAACAAAATAACTCCACGAGGGGAGAAAAACAAAATAAAGATAACTTAGAAAAGCTTACTCGGAAAGACTCTGTGGGACACAGCAGGAGACACATAGCCAGGACTCAAAAACCAAGTGAGGAACAAGGGGAAAAAACACAGCTAAAATACTCTAGGGGAAACAAGGCACAGGTGACCTGGATAAAGCTAATAAGGACACACGAGGAAGAACTAAGGCAGAGGGGAACACAGATGACCTCTAGAGGCCCGGAGACAAACAGGAGGCAGGAAGCTGACAATTTTGAACTACTGTTAATTCTTTAAACGGAGATGTGGTGCATATTAGACTATTTTCTTTATTTAATTGTAATATAATATATTGTACTCATCTATATCAATCATTGTTTAACGGCTCCTTCAATTCCCTTTCTTCTGTATTTGGTATGGCCCTAACATATACAGGGTTTAATGCACTTTCCCAAGGAATAATTACTCCAATAACACTTCCCCCTGGAAATCTAACACCAAATACTACATCAAATTGTTTATCTAGGTATTGGACTGTTCTCCTTATTTCTATGATTCACCTGTCTCTTTCTTTCATTATCTTAAGGTCACACTACCCCATGTGACTTCCCCATACTCTTTGTGCTGGTTTCTCACACACCAATAATATTTTAACCCTTGTATTCTAATAGTGATCTCTTCTGTGTCTCTTCCTTCTGCTCTTTATTATTATCAGTACTCCATTCCCCTTATTCTCAGGTAACTAGTCAAGTGTAGAGAAATCAATGATAAGGATATCTGGTGCGTCTTGGAGGTCTGGAATCTCTCGGCGATCTGGAAGGTCCTTAAAGTCTCTTAATCATCAGTTCCCTCACTCTGGTACAATGGTTAAGATGATACCCGATACTCCCCTCTATCCGTACCATCGTTGGTATAACCTGGACAACGATGTGTATGGTCACTTCAGTTGTTAACCTTCCCCCGTCACTAGGGTCTCCGGATCAGCCAAAGTCCCTCTCAATCTATCGACATCGGTCTGTGAAAAGTGTCCTTCTATCAGCCTTCCCATAGGGAAGCTCAGAGTTACTGCTGCAAAGACACAAGCACAGACACACACAAAAAACAACAATGCTACCCAATGGCTGAGGTTGGAACACTCCTATAGTGGGAAACATGAATCTAAGTATCTGTCTCCACCACTTTCACCATCATTAAGGTAGCCAACAACACCTGGTACAGGCCCCTCCACATAGGGTCTTTCCAGCTCTTTCTTCTGTAGTCTTTTGCCATCACATAGTCTCCAGGGCACAGAAAATACTCAGATTATCCTACTCAGTTGGGCATAGCTATCTTCACCCATGAAAAGAAAATCTTAAGAACATTGTTAGGTTAGGTGAGACACAGTATGCTACTTATGTCCTCTCATCCGTCAAGAGAAGCCTTGAGATTATGAAGCACACCTGCTTCCAGCTTGTTGTAGTCCACTTATTTCATTGACAGACCACCTCTACACCATGCCTCCTATCACAAAAACAAAAAATGATTTAACCTAACCCATAACACATTATTACTACTTTGATTTAACCTAACCCATAACACATTATTACTACTGCTCACATCCTTAATACACCTTGCATACTTCCCCACAAAACCATAATAAAACATTAAAACCTCTGTAATCCCAACTTCCCCCCTCGGACACATGCATCACATCGTGATTCATGTGTACAAAAACAAAACAAAACAATATTGCCTATCAAACCTAAAATAATAACTAACCTTAAAATGACAACCCTTGAGCATATCTTTACTTAACTGTATTCCATAACACTATTCAAGGAATACTTCTCCTTCAGGACTAACTCTCTCACTTCATCCTTGTCCTGTTTAGACTAATTTATATATAGGATTTTTCCAAATTATAAACTTCTTCACAATTATCCTTATTTTATCTAACCCCCTAATTCAGCATGCCTCTAGAATTCATAGTGCGGGTGATCAGGTCACACTATAAAGCCAGGACAGATTTCAGAGGTCATTGAAATCATTCAATGAATTGTTTCATCCTATAGTATACTACTTCTAACAACCATCAAAACCTTTCATAAATGTTGTAATTCCTTAGTATAGCTCTTTTCAAAATAAATCATACCTATTTACTTATCCCTCAGTAAATAAAACCCAAATTACATGCGTATGCCCCTTTAAGATATTTCACTTCCATCCCATCAAAAAAAAAAAAAAATAGAAATACAAATCCTATACAACTAACATTTCATACTAAGTAGTTTGTTTGTGGTTATTTGAACACCATATAGTAAAACAATAAACAAACAAAAATGGCCAGGCCTTATTTATTTTTGTAGCTCCCTATGACAACTTAAAAATAAAACTACTTAATTTTACTAACTAGTTCCACCCTAGCCGACAGACTTTTTCAACCTCCCAATTAAGAAATCCCCATGTTCCTGGAAGAGAGTATACATGTCGTTAACATATAATCAACAATCCAAAGATAGTAATTACACACAAAACATCATACATATCTCCCCATTCCTATCTCACCCCTAACATAATATTATAGGAGACTCCCATCAACCCTTAAAAGAAAACTCCCACTTAGAAGACACTAGATAATAACACATTTTATTAAGTTAACTACACCTTCCACTATAAATCTATAACCCCATTTTAGTAATTTAAACGTCGCAAACTGTTGCATTGATGTTTTCTTTTTCTTTTTCTTAAATACAAACTTATTGTTTCATAATCCAAAACCCATAAAAAGATGTCTACTTAATCCATCAAGTCAACAGCAACAACTACCTCCCAAGGTTCAACGTACTATAAACAATTTATCGTTATCTGAAGTAATAAACCATCATCATAACTCACTGCTGTTTAAACAAACTATATAATGTCATAATAAAATGATCAATTATCAAATATCGTTCCTTATTCAACTATCGAGACATGTTCTTCATTAGTTAATCGTTTCCACAAAGCAATACTACCTAATAACATATTCTCATTCTCCTAAGTAAAAATAATTACTTATATTAAACAATCCCATTCAACATCAAGTCAACCTGTCTCATCACCCAATTAACTTATTTTTAAACCCTCTACAATATCTATCATACTCTACCGCTAATTTCCCTCATAACGGTACCTCAACAGATGACAAATTATTTTATATTTATAGTAAAAACCAATAAAACATCCAATTCACCAATATGCAATTTCAATTACTATGTTATCCTATCCGACATGGATTGGTAGGACAACATCTTTCCTATAATGCTATCAATGAAACCAGTAATTCACATCAATAGCATCAATGTAAAAGATTTGCTTTCTGTCCCCTACTGGATTCGAACCAGGGACCCTCTGCACACATTGACAACATTCACCATCGAAGCACCATTACCCGTCGCTCCACCAGTGCCACACAAAGCATCTACTTCCATTTCATAGAGCAAGTGACGTCACCCAACGAAAACCACACTAGCTCTCACCGCTAACTAGCTAGCAATCTCCTGCCGATAACATTCAACCTTCCACGACCTCCCAAAAAACACGCAATCCCCGTACACCTAACGTTAACGTAACCCATAATGTCCCTTATAGCGCTCTCACGTTTCAGCAAGCCCCAATGTCCAACATCCACAGACAAAAATGGAAATTATTCAATTTTTCCTAGCAGACCTAATAAACCACTTTCAAACAGCGTTCTGCATTTACCTCTATCATAGGGTTTAAAAACGAACTTAACAACATTAACCATCCTAAATTGCCGTAGTAACGTCATGTTTGATTCAATTGATCTATTACCATATAAGACATTCACTTCTCCATGCGTCGTAAACTATATCCTATTTCTCTTGTAATCAACTAAAATCATAGCCACACAATTATACCATCACTCCGCCTTTATCAGAATGAATGAATCTATTATATATCCTTTCTAAGTAAGCTACAAGTAACACCAAACACTTGCTATAGTTCACCATCATATATTGAAATCATCCATTTATCACAATCCAATTTATCTATAGACATATTTCACCATTGTCACTCGTTTAATCTAGCAAAACCTCATTCAATGACTAAAAATTACTACCACGTAGTCTCCTCTCCGTTAACATTTTAGTCATTTAGCAGATGCTCTTATTCCAAGCGACTCACAATTAGTGGGCTCATACATTATTATACTTATACTAGCCCCCCTTGGGAATCGAACACCCAACCCTGGCGTTACAAGCACTGTGCTCTACCAACTGAGCTACAGAGGACCACAGATGAACGTATAGTGCCTTTTTCTGATAATGTTATAATTGTAGCCTATTGCATTACTTTAGCTTAAAATATGAGTTTGTTTATTCAACAAATCTAGAACCCACTATAGCATAATAGCCAAAGCTTCTTGCATCCACTAATTCACGTAACGAGAATACATTATCATTCTAGAATTCAACAATCCGCATACATTACTGATGTCACGCAAACCATAGAATAAAGTAATAACAATTAGAATTTTGTCAAATAAATGTTTTCCATCCAACTATTCAAACTTTCTTTAAATAACTCTTTCAGCTCGATACAGTCAAACAAGTATGACTCTCTTTTTACCGGAAACTAATTCATGGCATTAGAAAAATCTATTCACATCCCAACAATAACTAATAATATATGTATATTCATAATATTAAAATACCTTACTTTCATTCCAGTCTACCTAAACAATTAAAATTATGGCCATAACTCTATCGCAATTGCCAGTACGCTATTCAGACTATAGTCACTCCTCACTCCTTCCCGTTGAATAAGTGAGTCCTTCAGTCTGAAAAGACGCAGGCTACTAGATCTTCCAATCTTATCCTGACTGTTCCTTCAATCTAAACAACCCACAACTATAGCTAAACTATACTTAGAAAACCTAGACTCTGTTCAGCGATGCAGAATCTATGCTTTATTGAAATGACAAGTTAATCCTCCTTTATTCCAATGATAATGGTCAGTAGTTTTAGTATCTGGCTCATACCACACTTTATCAGAAAATAGCTTTGAAGGACACAGATCTCATACGCTCAACGTAATCAACTTAGCAGTCAACAAGTCAAACCCCACATTCATTGATTTGGAAACAGATCTAACGACCTAACCAAATGAATTATATATCTGCTTCTGAAATAATAGATAGTTTATTATAATGCTTAATTCCAACACCTGTCCTATGTACTCTCTCCCATTTCCACGTACGTCTACGTGTTTGGGCAAGTCCACACCTATAATTTTATCCAATCCCTCGTATTAAATCAGACTCACATAAAATTCATTATATTCCAATATATTCATATCTACCAAACCATTCATGTTTCTAATTATTCTTTATTGCCATAAATCAGTTAATCACCATCTAGTCTCAGCGGAACAAACAACAAATTACCCAAATCCTTTCCCTCAGTCATAGAATCCTCCTAGAATCATATATGCTGGTCACTATTCCCTGATCTTACAAAATTCTATGACAGGCATTGTTGTACGAAACTCCAAGATATAATTTACAAGAAAAACGTATTATTCCAACGTATATATAATTATCAAACACACCTCTATATCTCATCATTCAAACTTCAGAGTGCGACTAATTTACATCATTATACCACTTTTATTCCATATTTATACAATGTTGTTCTTAAACGCCTTTAATTACTTTGTATAACCTACAGGAATATTTTACTCTATCAAAGGGCCCAAATTTGGAATGTTAACCCTATCCTAGTTATTATTTTACTGTAGTCAATTTATCATAATACTGCATCTCCTCTAAAGTTTCTAAATATAATGTCAGAAACATACCCTAACAGATTTATCAAAATACAATGCATAGACGTCATATGACCACACCGATACATGTGACCTGTTCCTCCAACAGGATTTATTCTACCCCTCCTGGTAACGTGAATTTTCTACACTCAGTTAGTCAATGAATATCCACGCTCCATTCACTCTTCCTCTCTTGGTGTGAGACCGGGTGCGTCCTTCCTACCAGGTTATACTCAAACAGCGGTCCAGGACAGGTGCGCCAACCTTTCTCCACCAAACACCGACACTTCAAACGACCTCAAACACAGCTTCTCTCCTCAACACAGAAAATAAGCTGTTATCTGCAGGATTTCTCATTATTCTCAGTCATATAGATGAGCAGCCACTTGTGCCCAAATGAATCAGACAGTTGAATGACTCACAGCCGCCCAAGCAACCCATTCCCCATATGAGATGAGCAGACCTACTCTATATATAACACTTTATCAAAATTTTGAAGCCCTTGTAGCTATTTAACCCGTTCACCTACTCAGGATGACCTAACTTTTTTACTTGATAGACCCTACCTAATTTTGGCATAACCACAACACAGGATGATGACCTGCCCGTTCAGTCCTATGGAATGCTAATTTTAGCTCTCCAAAGCGGTATCCACAGGATTTGTATTTACTTAGCCCCCTAGGTGTTACACTTCCACAACACACCTGGACTTTTACTACGCTTTCCTAAGCGACCTGTAAATTCTGCCCTATTTTTTCTGTTACACTTCCTCAACACAGAAAAAGAAGCGGTATTACACAGGATTTCTGCCTACCTAAGCAGTCCTCAAGACGATTCACTCCCCCAACACGTCTAAAGCGGTATCTGCAGGACTTAACATGTTATTGTCTGATCGCTCAACCAGCTGTACAACCACCCGTGTCGAAATGACCCAGACAAAGTGATCAACAAGATGAATCAACTGAATCAAATGAATCAAATGAATCAATTCAATTGAACAGACGGTTCAGACAAACAACAGCGACATGTAATCTTAAATTCAAAAGCTCCTAGTGTCTAACTTTCTGGTTCTTAAATTTGGAGAGACCTACTTGGTATTTCTTTAGATGTTGCCGAGCCCCGGATCGGACCACACAAACGTTATACTATTTAAGTAAGAACTTGGCTTACCTTTTAAAAGCGGCCGCTTTTGTTTGTATGGTCCGTCCAAGCCGTTTCACAACTGCAAATGTATACCGTCACTGATCCCTATCATGTCCCATCTGGGGTGCCAATTATGTTGTAGAAACATTTGACTAGATCATCAACTCAAAAATATCTCTCAAGACATCGGAGCCTGTGAATTCAAGAATTAGACTTTATTGCATAACAAAGCCTGAGTTTTGCTCCATGGAGCAACAACTGGCTCTCCTTGGCTCAAAGATCTCCTTTTATACAAATACAAGCGCATAGTCACCCTTACATAGCATACACAGTTACTACCCCTAGGGTAATTGATTAACTTCTTTCATGGCCACGCCACCCTTATCTTTCAACGTCTAGATGTCACATGTTGTTTTTCTCCAAAAAGGCTATGTGAACTTTTCCATATGACCTCTTCCTCTTATCTCATTATATTGGTGGCAGACCCTTTCTCAAAAATAATACACATACATACACTAAGGCATTTATCATTTACCATCCTCCCTGGCCCTTGAGATTATGTGCATGTGGCCATGTGTCAGGTCATAGGGTCATAAGCAAAACAAATGATAACACTAGGTCCATTGTTACTCCAATCTCCACGCAGCCATCACGAGGAGTAGTATGTACATCACATGTCATAGACATACCCAGACCATCTGCCGAGAGTCCATGAAAAACACATAAATGTCTCTGCTCTGTATTAACCTTTCAACTGGTTCTCAATCCATAAACATTTTAAGGCATATAGGTTTTTAATTTTACAACATATCCATGCTTATTACTAATATTATTATTTTACCTTTGACCTCTCCCTACATTTGCCTTAATGATACATAAAATAATACCATACTAACCAGACACCTAAGTATTTCTAGTTGTCCACATATACTAAGTCAGACCCGCCGAGAGTAGTGATTCTAGTCGGGCGGGCGGGTGCAAGCAGCGTTCGATTGAAGAGCATGCATTTAGTTTTACTAGCATTTAAGAGCAGTTGGAGGCTACAGAAGGAGTGCTGTATGGCATTGAAGCTCGTTTGGAGGTTTGTTAACACAGTGTCCAATGAAGGGCCAGATGTATACAAAATGGTGTCGTCTGTGTAGAGGTGGATCTGAGAGTCACCAGCAGCAAGAGCGACATTATTCATATACACAGAGAATAGAGTCGGCCCGAGAATTGAACCCTGTGGCACCCCCATAGAGACTGCCAGAGGTCCAGACCACAGGCCCTCCGATTTGACACATTGAACTCTATCTGAGAAGTAGTTGGTGAACCAGGCGAGGCAGTCATCTCTCTCTCTCTCTCTCTCTCTCTCTCTCTCTCTCTCTCTCTCTCTCTCTCTCTCTCTCTCTCTCTTTCTCTCTCTCTCTCTCTCTCTCTCTCTCTCTCTCTGTCTCTCTCTGTCTCTACCCTCCTTCTTCTCTCTCTCTCTCTCTCTCTGTCTCTCTCTCTGTCTCTCTCTCTCTCTCTCTCTCTCTCTCTCTCTCTCTCTCTCTCTCTCTCTCTCTGTCTGTCTCGCTGTCTCTCTCTCTCTCTCATCACCCCCTCATCACCCCTTGTAACTCCCTCCCTCCTCTTGCCCATGTCCCATACTTCCTATCTCTCCCTTTCTCTCTCTTTTACTCTCCATCCTTCCTTCTCGCTCCTCCTCTTCCTCTCCCTCCAACTCCTCTTTCTCTCTCTGCTTCTGCCTCTCTCTGTCCTCTCTCCCACCCTCTTCCCAACTCAGGTCGTTGTTCCCCTGTGGTGAAGGAGCTGCGTGTGAAGAAGGGCCTGGTGGTCCTCCTCCCCTGTGACCACCCCCACCTCTCCTCTCTCCCCTGTGTGTGGGAGCGCCCCCAGGGCTGCCACACCCTGCAGCACCACTCCCACCTGGAGGTCACCGTCTCCGAATCTAGCCTGGGCCTCTACTCCTGCCACTGCCCAGTCCAGGGTATTAAGCCCTGCCTCACAGCCTCCTACCAGCTGACCATGGAGGACCCCAGTATCAGGCAGGGGGGACCCGGGGGTGTGGAGGTCGCCGATAGGGGTGTACATCACCTGTGTCCTGCTGGGGGCGCTGGTTGGAGCTTTAGGAGCCACTGTGTTCCTGAAGAGGCTGTGCTGTAGGGCATCCCAGCACACCCCGTTGGAGGACAGAAATGGGAGGGGAGCCAATCAGGGACAGCAGGGGCAGGGCCCCACCTGCTATGAGAATAAGCTGGTGGTGATTGACACACCTGTCGGCCAATCGGGGCAGGGTGTTTTGTGAAGAAAAGTCTTTCTGTCTTTCTGTCTTTCTCTCTCTCTCTGTGTCTCTCTCTCTCTCTCTCTCTCTCTCTCTCTCTCTCTCTCTCTCTGTCTCTCTCTGTGTGTCTCTCTCTGTGTGTCTCTCTCTCTCTTTCTCTCTGTGTCTCTCTCTCTGTCTCTCTCTCTCTCTGTCTCTCTCTCTCTGTCTCTCTCTTTGTTTCTCTCTCTCTCTGTGTCTCTCTGTGTCTCTCTCTCTGTGTCTCTCTCTCTGTGTCTCTCTCTCTGTCTCTCACTCTCTGTCTCTCACTCTCTGTCTCTGTCTCTCTCTCTCTGTCTCTCTCTCTCTGTGTCTCTCTATGTCTCTCTCTGTCTCTATAAGTAGTATTTTTGTTGTCTCTTGGTGTCTTTTCTATATATATATCTCTTTATTTTTAAATATATATTTTTAATGTATTATCTGATGTTGTTCTTGCCTATAACTATTCTGTACTTTGTTATGTATTTGTACGTTTTATGTGGACCCCAGGAATACTACATGTGCAGTAGCTATTGGAGATCATGATAAACTAAACTCTTTGTCTCTGATCTTCCTATTTTTTAAGACAAAACGTCCTCTTTGCACTGTAACTGAACTGTGGAGCCAGATTATCCTTATTTGGCCATATGATTGGTCAGAAGCAATTTTGGAATGTATAAAAGTATTCTATGGAATTAATTTGTTAAAAACATCATTATTATTTGTATTATTATTATTATTATTATTATTGCCATGTTGCCTTAAAGGGCAATTCTGCCACTTTTAAACCTTATATTCATTATCTCCAGCACCAAATCAGTGTCTACATACAGTGGGGAGAACAAGTACTTGATACACTGCCGATTTTGCAGGTTTTCCTACTTACAAAGCATGTAGAGGTCTGTAATTTTTATCATAGGTACACTTCAACAGTGAGAGACGGAACCTAAAACAAAAATTGAGAAAATCACATTGTATGATTTTTAAGTAATTAATTTGCATTTTATTGCATGACATAAGTATTTGATACATCAGAAAAGCAGAACTTAATATTTGGTACAGAAACCTTTGTTTGCAATTACAGAGATCATACGTTTCCTGTAGTTCTTGACCAGGTTTACACACACTGCAGCAGGGATTTTGGCCCACTCCTCCATACAGACCTTCTCCAGATCCTTCAGGTTTCGGGGCTTTCGCTGGGCAATACGGACTTTCAGCTCCCTCCAAAGATGTTCTATTGGGTTCAGGTCTGGAGACTGGCTAGGCCACTCCAGGACCTTGAGATGCTTCTTACGGAGCCACTCCTTAGTTGCCCTGGCTGTGTGTTTCGGGTCGTTGTCATGCTGGAAGACCCAGCCACGACCCATCTTCAATGCTCTTACTGAGGGAAGGAGGTTGTTGGCCAAGATCTCGCGATACATGGCCCCATCCATCCTCCCCTCAATACGGTGCAGTCGTCCTGTTCCCTTTGCAGAAAAGCATTCCCAAAGAATGATGTTTCCACCTCCATGCTTCACGGTAGGGATGGTGTTCTTGGGGTTGTACTCATCCTTCTTCTTCCTCCAAACACGGCGAGTGGAGTTTAGACCAAATAGCTCTATTTTTGTCTCATCAGACCACATGACCTTCTCCCATTCCTCCTCTGGATCATCCAGATGGTCATTGGCAAACTTCAGACGGGCCTGGACATGCGCTGGCTTGAGCAGGGGGACCTTGCGTGCGCTGCAGGATTTTAATCCATGACGGCGTAGTGTGTTACTAATGGTTTTCTTTGGTCCCAGCTCTCTTCAGGTCATTGACCAGGTCCTGCCGTGTAGTTCTGGGCTGATCCCTTTTATTTTTATTTTATTTTATTTAACCTTTATTTAACCAGGTAAGCCAGTTGAGAACAAGTTCTCATTTACAACTGCGACCTGGCCAAGATAAAGCAAAGCAGTGCGACAAAAACAACAACACAGAGTTACATATGGGGTAAAACAAAACATAAAGTCAAAAATACAACAGAGAATATATATACAGTGTGTGCAAATGTAGCAAGTTATGGAGGTAAGGCAATAAATAGGCCATAGTGCCAAGTCTAGGTCCAAAAGACTTCTCAACAGCTTCTACCCCCAAGCCATAAGACTCCTGAACAGCTAATCATGGCTACCCGGACTATTTGCACTGCCCCCCCACCCCATCCTTTTTACGCTGCTGCTACTCTGTTAATTATTTATGCATAGTCATTTCTAGTTGTCCACATATACTAAGTCAGACCCGTCGAGAGTAGTGATTCTAGTCGGGTGGGCGGGTGCCAGCAGCGTTCAATTGAAGAGCATGCATTTAGTTTTACTAGTGTTTAAGAGCAGTTGGTGGCTACGGAAGGAGTGTTGTATGGCATTGAAGCTCGTTTGGAAGTTTGATAACACAGTGTCCAATGAAGGGCCAGATGTATACAAAATGGTGTCGTCTGCGTAGAGGTGGATCTGAGAGTCACCAGCAGCAAGAGCAGGGACGGCCTGTTCAATAGGGCGATATGGGCGACGCACTGCCAAACGGGAAAAGGAAGGGATTTTTTTCTAATCAATTATATCACGGCAACAGTAGTTATCAGTGTTGTAATCTGATCTGACTGCCACTAAATGTCAAATCAGGCTAAAGTCGTGCTTCAAATGGCCCCGCCCGTTTTTGGGGCGATTTCAGTCAAGTTGAAAATCGCCCAGAAGTCTCTCATAGCCTGTCATGTAAAATCTATTTTTTTCAAATTTCAAAGCTTTCAATACATTCTCTATGGGTGTCTGTGGGCTTGCACTTACGCGCTTTCGTCATACGTGACGTAACCATGAACGTAACTAAGAAAATGGCGGCTAGCAGCGTCTCTGTTGCGACCTGCAGTGTGGCGTTATTTTATGTTTTAAATTTGTAGACTTAGTTTACAAACATTCTGCCAACCATGGATTTCCAGTGGTTGGTTTTGGACTGATCTTGTTGATCGTGTACATACCCGCTACGAACGGACTAAATAATGAAAACGCTGCTAGCAGCGGAATCCAATACAGCTGGGAGACTTGGCTGGATGACAGAGTCCCGGACAGAGAAGTGGAGCCGGCCGGCTTCACCCTGGTCAGAGCGGACCGCGATCCTGGTAAGAGAGCGACTCTGTACCCCGACATTGAACTGCTTTCTGTGTCACTGCGACCTTACTATCTGCCCCGTGAGTTCCCCCAATTGTTTGTTACCGTTGTGTACTGTTGATAATCACAAGTTTACTGGAGAACTGAGACCAAGTAGAGACTTTGGACAGGGTGGATATGGTATAATAAAGGCAGTTTATTCAGAGGTAAAGATATCTGGAATCGCGTGCACGGACCCGTTCGTCAAACTCTTAGGGAGCTATCTGAAGAGAGCCCCGAAAACATTGTGCAGACATTTTATACAATAAATGATGTAGGTTGAATCTAGTAGTTCTGATCTTCTGATTGGTCCTGATGAGTTGGGCGAGGTCCCCTCCACTGTTGCATTGGCTCTGAGTCGGGTTCTCTGTCTTCAAATGTTCAGCCTAAAGAGAGGGGATTTTTGTGTGTGTGTGTGTGTGTGTTTAACAGTGATGATGTGTGTGTGTGTGTGTGTTATCAGTGATGATGTGTGTGTGTGTGTGTGTGTGTGTGTGTGTGTGTGTGTGTGTGTGTGTGTGTGTGTGTGTCCTCAGAGCAAGAACTCGTGAGTTGGAAGAACTGAGAGACCTATGGCGTGGGTGTTGTCCTTGGCCACCTGCTGACAAGGCTGACAAGATAGGACTCTTTTGTCCATTGTTATAGGATAGGAACAGCATTGATTGAAAACAAACGCCCAACACAAAATGGGTCATGCACAAGATTTTAGTCAGACCAAGCTATAACATTATATATTTACTACGACAGTACATTCAACCAAAAGCTAATATAACAAAGGCATCAGAGATTATTTATAATCTGTCACAGAAACTGGAATCCATCTCCCCAGATCAGTCAATAAATGCTTCTGGTATTGACTTATATGCTGCCCCTGTCTTCATGTTGTTGCTGGACATATATTTTTTTAAATGTGTGTAGGTCACCTAAATCATCAGAAAAATTGCCCCTCCTGAGAATTTTTTCAGGAGCCGCCACTGAGCAAGAGCGACATCATTGATATACACAGAGAAAAGAGTCGGCCCAAGAATTGAACACTGTGGTACCCCCATAGAGACTGCCATAGGTCCAGACAACAGATCCTCCGATTTGACACATTGAACTCTATCTGAGAAGTAGTTGGTGAACCAGGCGAGGCAGTCATTTGAGAAACCAAGGCTATTTAGTCTGGCAATAAGAATGCGGTTGTTGACAGAGTCGAAAGCCTTGGCCAGGTCAATGAAGACGGCTGCGCAGTACTGTCTTTTATCGATCGCGGTTATAATATCGTTTAGGACCTTGAGCGTGGCTGAGGTGCACCCATGACCAGCTCGGAAACCAGATTGCATAGCGGAGAAGGTACATTGGGATTCGAAATGGTCGGTGATCTGTTTGTTAACTTGGCTTTCGAAAACTTTTGAAAGGCAGGGCAGGATGGCTATAGGTCTGTAACAGTTTGGATCTAGAGTGTCACCCCCTTTGAAGAGGGGGATGACCGCGGCAGCTTTCCAATCTCTGGGGATCTCAGACGTTACGAAAGAGAGGTTGAACAGGCTAGTAATAGAGGTTGCGACCATTTTGTCGGCTAATTTTAGAAAAAAAGGGTCCAGTTTGTCTAGCCCAGATGATTTGTAGGGGTCCAGATTGTGCATCCCTCACCTTCCTCATGATCATTGATGCCCCACGAGGTGACATCTTGCATGGAGCCCCAGACCGAGGGTGATTGACCGTCATCTTGAACTTCTTCCATTTTCTAATAATTGCGCCAACAGTTGTTGCCTTCTCACCAAGCTGCTTGCCTATTGTCCTGTAGCCCATCCCAGCCTTGTGCAGGTCTACAATTTTATCCCTGATGTCCTTACACAGCTCTCTGGTCTTGGCCATTGTGGAGAGGTTGGAGTCTGTTTGATTGAGTGTGTGGACAGGTGTATTTTATACAGGTAACGAGTTCAAACAGGTGCAGTTAATACAGGTAATGAGTGGAGAACAGGAGGGCTTCTTAAAGAAAAACTAACAGGTCTGCGAGAGCCGGAATTCTTACTGATCAGTAGGTGATCAAATACTTATGTTATGCAATAAAATGCAAATTAATTATTTAAAAATCATACATTGTGATTTTCTGGATTTTTGTTGAACTGTTTCCCCAACTGCGGGCCACCAGTTGCCCATCCCTGTACTAAAGATTCCCACGTCTCCAGCTTCTTTGCAACACTTCATGACACAACACCACAAATGGACTTGGCTAATAAAGGTGATTCTGATTCAGAAGAGAAAGATGAGTGCCTGTTCTATTTAACTGTCCAGCGTCTTCCTAACACCTGTGAAGACAAACAAGAACACCTGTGTCTAACGGAAGAGGAAGCCGGAGACGCGACGCAACTGGAAATAAGGTCTGGTGAGTATAACTGGAATCTTGCAATTTTCTTTGAATTTGTAAAGTCTCATTGATAATGAAGTATCATGTTTCAATGATTAGGTAGAGCGGCAGACTGTTCCTTGTGGCAAAGTTTATGCTAGGCCCGATAAGGCTAACATTTCTTCAGCCCCATCCCTGTTTTATAACAAACAAAGTGGCTGGGCATTTTTTTATTTTTTATTAATGAGTAGCCTTGAAAGTAAGGAGGATGAGGGATTACATGTAAAAGTGCTACACCAATTTAGTGTGGAGTTTGGGTCCTCTTTTAACAAGCAAGCTCATAAGTACCACCACAGGTACTCCAAATCAGGGGGAAGAATGGAAATTAACAGACGTAGCATTCAAGGTCATTTATTATTTTCAGGTGCATGACAAGTTTTCACAAGTATCTCAAATGTTGACATTGTTCAAATGAAAAAACCTTTGGAAAAAAATAACATGTTGACATTGTTATTAGCAATGCTAAGCACATACAGCATTATCTGCAAGTCACAGTAATCTTCAGCAATTGGCTCATAACAGTCCTGAAACTGCTAATTCAGGAAATTCAAGTACTAATTCAGCAACTTGAAATAAATCAGATTAAGCAAAAAAATCTAGATAAAGGAGGATCAAGGACGCATGCCAAGAAGAAGGAGAGTGGATCTGGTTAGTGGTTACAGAGGGAAACTTGGTTGTAACTATCTGGCCAAGCTGCAAAGACTGATTTTAACCTTACGCCTAACCTTAACCACACTGCTAACCTTATGCCTAACTAACCTTAAATTAAGACCATAAAATGTTATGTTACACCCAAATGTCACCCTCGTTTACTGAACCGGACCAAGGCGCAGCGTGATATGCGTACATTCTTTAATGAGTACTTTCCACAGATACAACAAAACGATACTTGAAGTCCTAGGTTAATAACACAAACCTTACAGGAACAAGATCCCACAATTAACTGTGCCAAACAGGCTGCCTAAGTATGGTTCCCAATCAGAGACAACGAGAATCAGCTGCCTCTGATTGGGAACCACCCTGGCCAACATAGATCCACACGAACTAGAACAAAAACCTAGAAAACTAAACACAGAAACTAACACCCTGGCTCAACATTAAAGAGTCCCCAGAGCCAGGGCGTGACAGTACCCCCCCACCCCCCCAAAGGCGCGGACTGCGACCGCTACAACCAAACACAACAGGGGAGGGGCCGGGTGGGCATTCCGCCTCGGAGGCGGAACCGGCTCCGGGCGTGACCACCACTCTCTCGCTACCCCCCCATAGCGCCCCTGGTCTGGTCCCGCTGGCCGGAGCTGGACTGGACACCGGTGGAGCGGATTGCTCTTGCTCCGGAGTGGAGCAGCTGACCGGTGCCGGACCAGGCACCGGTGGAACAGGCACTGACTTGGTGCGGGAAACAGACACGGGCCGTGCCGGACTGACGACGCGCACCACTGGCTTGGTGCGGGGAGAAGGAACAGGCCGGACCGGGCTGGCGACGCGCACCACTGGCTTGGTGCGGGGAGCAGGAACGGGCTGGACCGGGCTGGCGACGCGCACCACTGGCTTGGTGCGGGGAGCAGGAACGGACCGGGCTGACGACGCGTACCACTGGCTTGGTGCGGGGAGCAGGAACGGGCCGGACCGGGCTAGCGACGCGCACCACTGGCTTGGTGCGGGGAGCAGGAACGGGCCGGACTGGGCTGGCGACGCGCACCACTGGCTTGGTGCGGGGAGCAGGAATGGGCCGGACCGGGCTGGCGACGCGCACCACTGACTTGGTGCGTGGAGCAGGAACGGGCCGGACCGGGCTGGCGACACGCACCACTGGCTTGGTGCGGGGAGCAGGAACGGGCCAGACCGGGCTGGCGCGCGCACCACTGTCTTGGTGCGGGGAGCAGGAACAGGCCAGACTGGACTGTGGAGACGGACTGGAGGCCTGGAGCGAAGAGCTGACACAACCCGTCCTGGCTGAATGCCTATCTCCACACACTCTGTGTGAGGCATCAGCACAGGAAGTACAGGGCTGTGCACTCGTACTGGCACTACAGCACGTGGCACTTGCGCAGGATATCCGGGCCCGAGGAGGGTTACTGGAGGCCACGAGCGTTGAGCCGGCACACTCCGTCCTGGCTGCATGCCCACCTTAGCACGACACGTGCGTGGTGCTAGCACAGGACGTACAGGACTGTGCCGGCACACTCGCGGTACAGTACGCAGCTCCGCATAACTCGGAACCTGCCCAGTCTCACGCTGCCTAGCCTGAGTACGGGGAGTTGGCTCTGCTCTACCTCTAGGCTCTGCCAACCACCCTTCCAGACCCCCAAACCTGGTGGCCTCCTCTCCTAATCCGCCGATCCGTCCTGTAGCTGCCTCCAGCATCCCCGTCGTCCAAGCCATGTGCCCCCCAAAATTTTTTTATTGGGGTTGCCTCTCGCCTGTCCGACGACGGCACGGTTGGCGCCGTACCTCCTCTCTCGCCAGGGCTTTAACTTTTGCCCATGGCCCTTTGCCCGCGAACATGTCCTCCCAAGACCACCATTCGCCCACCTGGGACATCGCCAACTTCTCCAGTTCCTTTCCCGGCGTTTGCTCCTGCACACGCTGCTTGGTCCTATTTTGGTGGGATCTTCTGTCACGCTCGTTTACTGAACCGGACCAAGGCGCATCGTGATAGGCGTACATTCTTTAATGAGTACTTTCCACAGATACAACAAAATGATACGTGAAGTCCTAGGTTAATAACACAAACCTTACAGGAACAAGATCCCACAATGAACTGTGCCAAACAGGCTGCCTAAGTATGGTTCCCAATCAGAGACAACGAGAATCAGCTGCCTCTGATTGGGAACCACCCTGGCCAACATAGATCCACACGAACTAGAACAAAAACCTAGAAAAATAAACATAGAAACTAACACCCTGGCTCAACATTAAAGAGTCCCCAGAGCCAGGGCGTGACACCAATTTTGACTTCACAGCTTGGCCGTAGTGGGAACCGGGCAACTTGCCATAGACATTTAGGCAGTGGTGTAAAGTACTTAAGTAAAAATATTTTCAAGTACTATAAAAATATTTTCAAGTATTTTTTTGTGTATCTGTACTTTACTACTTTTATTTTTGACAACTTTTAATTTTACTTCACTACATTCCTAAGGAAAATAATGTACTTTTTACACCACTGCATTAACACCATTCCACAAGAACTGTTATAAGCAAGCAACTTTGTCTCTGCCAAATGTCTCTGTTCCACATATATTTATGTTATGAAGCCTTTATGTGTACACATACTTATACATGTATAGGGTACAATCAGAGAAGGCACATTAGTGTTTATAAGCACTCGTAACTGATTCATGAATTATTTTCCACCACGGTTGGTAAAGTGGCACACTCTTTGGATGTTTAAACACATAGGATTTTAAACTTCCTCATGAATTATTTTTCATGACTTATTGAAAAATCATTAAATTGTATTGTGACATTTTGGCCTTACTCAGTCCTCCTTTAATACTACAGTCTGTAGGTGCTACAAAGCAAGAATTGGTGTAATTTGAAATGAGTAGTATTTCGATAACAGTTTTCTTACATTAATGAATGAACCATAGAGATACCCCGCTCTACGGTTGGTAACTCATTGGATCTGTTTAATTTGATTAAATTAAATTACATTTTTTTAGGGCTGCAACCACAGATATACAATGTATTTATGCTACTAATAAGCTATTGTCAACTTCCCATCTATGGTTATTTTGTTCACTGCTCACTGTCACCCCTATTTGTGCAACTATTATTGAATTTGCATAAAAAAGTAATTTGTTTGCAAATGCAACTGTAAATCTCAGTCTTATATTTATTTTCTTAATTTCTTTATTTTGATTTAGCATTATGTGCATATGGTTTTGTATTGTTAGGTATTACTGCACTGTTGGAGCCAGAAACACAAGCATTTCGCTGCACCTGAGATAACATTTGCAAATCTGTGTACGCAACCAATACATTTTGATTTAATTTGAAGTGCTAGTTCAATGTGAAAATCTCATAGCATGCATTTGCTCTACATTGTTGTTGGTGGCCCATTCAATCTTAGCTGGTATACACCTTTAAAGAAGAGTGTGGCTTTACGGCCTTGATGATACGTTGATGATACGCTGAATGTAGTGTTTTTATTGCTGGACTGGAACAATAGCCTGCATCTGTAGCTCTCCAGGACCAGGGGTGGTGACCACTGATGGAGAGAGAGAGGTAGCTGAAAATAGTCAGTCTGTTTTCTGCATGAAATGCTGCACCCTTCTGGTAGTTGTGTAAAATGCACAATGTAATCACTTGTCTCCGGTGTTCATTGAATCACATTGAACTGCTTTAATCGTGCTCAGTAATGCTTTATTGATGCTATAGTTCAAGTCTAGTAAAAAGCATGAGCTGGCGCACACCCAGAGAACATTATTTAGTGTAGAGGTGCTGACTAATGGTGAATAAACTGTAAACTATAAAAACAAAGAGAGTCGCACACTCTATGTATAAACTCCCAGTAATTTATTGGGTAAGAAACCACCAACGATTCGGCATCACTGTGCCTTCTTCAGGGTAAAATCATGAATGCAAGTGCTGAAAGTATATTATTAAAACATAATTAACTCTAAATTACACCACATTAGAGAATACATTATTCCATGTAGTCATAGTTACAGTAAATGTAGACCAGGGGCGGCCTGTTCAATAGGGCGATATGGGCGACGCACTGCCAAACGGGAAAAGGAAGGGATTTTTTTTCTAATCAATTATATCATGGCAACAGTAGTTATCAGTGTTGTAATCTATACGTCTGATCTGCCACAGTGCCACACTGCCACTAAATGTCGAATCAGGCTAAAGTCGTGCTTCAAATGCCCCCCCCCCCCCCCTTTTGGGGCGATTTCAGTCAGGTTGAAAATCGCCCAGAAGTCTGTCATAGACTCCCATGTAAAATCTATTTTTTTCAAATATCAGAGCTTTCAATACAATCTCTATGGGTGTCTGAGGGCTTGCACTTACGCGCTTTCGTCATACGTTACGTAACCATGAACGTAACTAAGAAAAGAGCGGATTGTGTCTTTGAAAGAAGTTCCTTTTTGTCGGCGAACAAATGAAGATAAATTGGCAACGAAACAATTAGGACCTCCCAGACCAAATTTAATAATTCAACAGGTTTCTACTAAAGGCGGAAAGTCCTACACCCGAGGATTTTCAAAAAATTGGTACGAACGGAAAAATAACATTGCCACTCAACTTGATGAGGGATACAGGCTAGCTGTCCGCCGCCACAACGATGAGGTTAGTGTTGATAATCACAAGTTTACTGGAGAACTGAGACCAAGTAGAGACTTTGGACAGGGTGGATATGGTATAATAAAGGCAGTTTATTCAGAGGTAAAGATATCTGGAATCGCGTGCACGGACCCATTCGTCAAACTCTTAGGGAGCTTAGCTATACATTAAGCCCCATTACTTACCATATCAGATAAGAGAAATTGCTGCAGCTACACATATTTTACATCCTGGCCCTACATAGTTCACTATTTGCATCACTTACCAAAATTTACATGTGGTCATATATGCTTGGAAAGTGGAGATGCCATAGAACGTCAAAAAAGTAAACATTGCTGGAGACACATTGCCGTTTTGGAGAAGACATCGCGTTTGCTAGCGAAGAGATTTGTTGTGGCAAATGAACTTGGGCTGGGAATTGCCAGGAACCTCACGATAAGATATATGCATTGCGAGTCTCATGATTCTATACGTATTGCGATTCGATACTGTGATTTTATTGCGCACCATATGTCTGTTGCAGAGGGATCAGAAAGCCATGAGAACGAGTTTTGATCAGTCATGGAAATAAAAGTGCTGAAAACAAATTGGCTCCCAATGTGAAAAGATTGAGAACAAGCTATGAAGGAACAATAATGGTGTTTTGGTGCAGGTACAGCCAACTAGTGCTAAAATATTGCGATATTGTCAATACAGTATATCGTAAAGTATCACTATGTAACTCGATTTCTTTCACCCCAATCCCTCAAATTAACGGTAAATAACTGAATTGTTTGCCCCACATTTAGCTAAGATGATTAGCTAGCCAGCTAAAATGTTTTATTTAGTTAGCAGTCGCATCTACAATAGTTTACTGTCAATAACATGTCTCCAAAAATGACGTGGTGTCTCCAATTGTGTTGACATTTTACAATTGCGATGCGCATCCATGAGTATCCACTTTCTGTAGCTCAGCTGGTAGAGCACGGCGCTTGAGATCAGTCAATAAATGCTTCTGGTATTGACTTATATGCTGCCCCTGTCTTCATGTTGTTGCTGGACATATCTTTTTTAAAATGTGTGTAGGTCACCTAAATCATCAGAAAAATTGCCCCCCCTGAGAATTTTTTCAGGAGCCGCCACTGATGTAGACACATACCCCCTTACATCCTCCCAAATCAATACCACCCTCGTTCACCCTCTCTCCCCCTTACATCCTCCCAATTCAATACCACCCTCGTTCACCCTCTCTCCCACTTACATCCTCCCAATTCAATACCACCCTCGTTCACCCTCTCTCCCCCTTACATCCTCCCAATTCAATAACACCCTCGTTCACCCTCTCTCCCCCTTACATCCTCCCAATTCAATACCACCCTCGTTCACCCTCTCTCCCCCTTACATCCTCCCAATTCAATACCACCCTCGTTCACCCTCTATACGCTGTTATGTCCCTAGCCAATGAGTTTGAGTATCATAACCAAAAAACTAAGGACGTATTCCTCCATTGGCTGTTGCAGTTTATTTAAATTTTTTTATGGGAGAAATACATAACATAATAATGTGTAATAACATGTAATTCAGTGGTGTCAAACAGCCCTGGGCCCATTAAAGACACCCCTGATGTAATGGAATGTCATTCTTTTAGCACTGCAGACGCTAATGTCCCAGGTGCTATTTTAAAGTGAAAATGTAATGGGATGCATTTGCTCTGTTGTTTAAAATATGTGGTGGCCCACTCACTCTTTGGTGTGCACATTTTAAAGAAGACTGTGGCTTGATGATACGTTGATGAATTTTGTGTTTTTATTGCTGGGTAGGAGCAATAGGGTAGCTCTCAGGGGAGAGAGAAGGAGGTAGCTGAAAATGGTTGGTCGGTTTAATGCCTGAAATTCTGCTCCCCTCTGTTAGTTTTGGAGAATGAATAATGTAATCATTCTTGTCTGCCGTGGTCTTTGAATACCATTAAACTGCTTTAATCATGCTCAGCGATGCTTTACTGATCCCAAAATATTCCAGTGTCTCTGGGCTGTGTTTTCTCCTGTATCTTACCATTTGCATCACAAGAGGTTGGGGGCATCTTTATTGGGGAGAATAGACTCATGGGAATGACTGGAGCAGAATCAGAGGAATAGGATCAAATGCATCAAACACATGGTTTCCATGGTTTCCAGGTGTCTGATGCCATTCCATTGGTACCGTTATGGACATTATTATGAGGCGTTCTCCTCTCAGCGTTCTCCACTGATTTGCATAGTCTAATGCTACTCTACTAGAGCACACGTGTCAGTTTAATATCATACATCACAGCCTCTCGTGCCGGTCTCCTATTGGCTGGTTTTACTAGATGGTTTTAAACAGTTGTTGGTCTCATTCCTCTGCCCTTATTGGGAAATTGAGTGTTGCCCAAGGAAGATGGAAGACTGACATTCACATGCCACTTGACATCTTCTTTACACCATAACTCTATACAGAGTAGGACCAGTTTTATACTGTATTGTAGCTGAGCTTCTACTGTTGTAAGTACTCAACGTTGTTTGTTTTAGCTCGTTGCCTCTAAATTAATAAAATAGCATAAAAATAACTTTTAAATCTCTTTTTTGAGTGTTGACCGTCTACAAATGAATCTGATGTTTTAACTTACAGTGCTTCTAGACACTCACCTATGCCCAATTACAAAAAAGTACTGTATGAACAACTAATTGTGATTCTAATGTCCCTAGGCGTTGTTTAACTGGGGTATATCTTCTGTCTCACTCATTCATGGCCATGATCCCCTTCATACTACTTGAAAAATGTCAGACTTATTCACTGTTTGTTCAGTGCTTAATCAGGTGCAGTCCAGGACCAGGGTTGTGGACCAATGACGTGCATGCCAATTTGCATTTTAAAGTAAGTCTCGTTCATACCCCACAAACTCCTGTGCCTGTCTGCCATTGGCTGTTTTTACTAGTTTGTTTTAGAACATACGTTGGTCTCATTCCTCTGTCTTTCTGTGGACATCAGAGGCTGACTGATCCTCCTGCCTGGACAGGTGTATTGACACAAGGCTTGTAGCTCACCTTGATAAAGTCCTACTGGATAGGATCATTACCATACTACTCTTCACATCAAGGCCTTTAACGCCCCAGTCTTCTTTAAAAATGTATACCATCTATGATAGCAAATGCATGCAATGAGATTTTTTGATTTAAAAAGCACTAGGGACATGACCGTATCTGTAGTGACCAATACAATACCACAAACAGCAGGCCCTGGGCCCATTCAACACAACCCTGATGTAATGGGATGTCATTTCCTGACCACTACAGATACTGTCATGTCCCTAGTGCTTTTTAAATCTTAAAATCTCATAGCATGCATTTGCTATCTAAGCTGGTATTCATTTTTAAAGGAGACTGTGGCTTTATGGCCTTGATGATAAGTTGATGATACGCTGAATGTAGTGTTTTTATTGCTGGACTGGAACAATAGCCTGCATCTGTAGCTCTCCAGGACCAGGGGTGGTGACCACTGATGTAGAGAGAGAGGTAGCTGAAAATAGTTGGTCTGTTTTCTGCATAATGCTGCACCCTTCTGGTAGTTGTGTAGAATGCACAATGTAATCACTTGTTGCCGGTGGTCTTTCAATCACATTGAACTGCTTTAATTGTGCTCAGTGATGCTTTATTAATGCTACAGGGCAAGTGCTCAAAATCAGTGGCGGCTGGTGAAAAATATTCTCGGTGGGGCTGTGCCATACTTTTTTTTTCCTGTAACCATCGCGATATATTTTAACACAAACTGCAGGACAGCAGTGCTCAGTGAAACATTCAGTAATTATTTAATGCCAATATTAAAAAGTTGAGGCATTCTTACATTCTGTGGTCCTCTGTAGCTCAGCTGGTAGAGCACGGCGCTTGTAACGCCAAGGTAGTGGGTTCGATCCCCGGGACCACCCATACACAAAAAAAAATGTATGCACGCATGACTGTAAGTCGCTTTGGATAAAAGCGTCTGCTAAATGGCATATTATTATTATTATTATTATTATTACACAAAAACATATTACAGAAACCCAAGCCTTTCATTTGCATTTAAAGTGAACTTTTTACCATTGGTAGTAAACAGGCAACGCAACAGGCATGCTGTCAGAACAGAGTGGAAAGTGGACAATAACATGAAATTATTATAAAGTTTATAGGAAATCTTACACTGTATAAAAGGATGTATAATATAGAAATGGATATCAAGTGGATGAACTCAAACCTTTGACTGGAAGAATAGCATACAGTATTTTATGATCATACTAAATGTGACTAATTGTTAATGTGCTCCAGAACTGCAACAATTAATTGATACAAAACAACATATATACAGTAATATTAGCAAAGACACTATTAAGACTTTCTAGAGTACCATATATAACTGGATTTTTTATGCTAAGGTCAACTATATACAAAGAAACATGCGGCCAGAGCTGCTCTGTGTGTGTGTGTCTGTCATCTTATTTGTACAGGAATTTTGCCCGTCTGTCCTTCTGAGTGGCAAACCTCTCAATGACCCTTTGATTAAAGTCAGGAATGTCCCTGACAAGTTTCTTCTCCATGGAGAGCATGGCCAGAGCGTTCAGGCGATCCTGTGTCATGCTGTTTCTCAGGAAGGTCTTGATCCTTTTCAGTGTAGAGAAGCACCTTTCTGACTCAGCAGTTGTCATGGGTGTGGTGATGAGGATCTTGAGGAGGCTGGCAGTCTCTGTGAAAGTGCTCTGAAGGTTGTTCCCCATGAAGAACTGGTACAGGGGCACTGCACCACTACAAGCCTTGAACTCACTGTTCTCATAGATGAGGGACAGTTCGGTTTTGAGCTTGGCCTTGTTCAACATGGGGTACGCCTCCACGGTTGTTTCAAGCGCTGTATCGGGGAACTTCACACTGTGTTGTGGGAACAACTCTCCGTGCAATAGTGTTGCGCTGATGAGGTGCTGGGTGAAGGAGAACCTCTCTTTGGCATGACTCAGGATGGTATCACATACCTGTAAAAGATACATCATCAGCTTTAATTTGCAATTAAGCTATTTTGATGCAAGTGATCCTGACTGACACATGCCTATGTCCAACTCAAGTATATGATTACCAAGGTGCTGATTGTTCAGGGTTTTGGCTACATACTACCAGGCCTGAAAAAAGTTATATGGGGAAACACTGACAATTACATCACAACTTACCTCTATAGCCAACCTCTGTTGTTCTCCTGGTCCCAGCATCCTCCGTCGCTTGATGGGCTGTTGCTGCTCGTCAGATGCGCTGTCCCCACACAAAGAGGGAATTGAGGCCCTGGGTCCAAAAAATTAAGTTTAATTTGATAACTTGCAATCAGACTTCTTAACTCACTGTAATTCCCCCTCAACACACAACCAGTGACTTTTATATTATATATATATATATATATATATATATATATATATATATATATATATATATATATATATATATATATATATATATATATATATATATATATATATATAGACAGACAGACAGACAGATAGTGTGTATATACACACAAACTATGTCTAGTAACTGCTTTTAACCTGTGATGTACATAATTAACTGATGTTATTACGTTTTAAAGCCTTTTTCTATTACATTTGTGAGAGGGATGCAACATAATTTTGTTCTGCTGTGCACTTAGCAATAAAGTTAATCTTCAATAACAACTAGGCCTCTTCTAGAAATTGACCTGGTGGACACCTGAATAATTATTACAAACTGTGTAGTACTTTCCTGCATTATTATCAACGTCTGATTGTGTCTTTTTGGACAAACACTTGTTCTCGTGGTCGAGTAACAACAACTGCGCTCCTTGAGTGACGGGGTGGTACTTGGTGAGAGAGGGAGAGAGACGACCCAAATTGCGGAGTAAACTAGAAAAACGGACGTTACACATGGCGGAGTGGCATTACCACATTTAACAAACCAAACATTGAAATACCGTTATAGAAGGTAAAGTAAAAACCCAAACTGGTCTGTGCATCAATACCGGTATATAGTAATATATAGGCAACATACCGTAAATCTGTATCAATTATGTATCAGTTTTACATGTGACCCATATCAAATTTGTGCATTCACACTGAAGGAGCACACAAATGCAATGCTCATTTGGCGTGATTGTCGTGGTAACACAGGTGAAAAAAAATCCTGAATGGTATCCTAATGGCAGCCATTTTGGTTAGGGAGAAATACAAACAACTCTACTGCCATACATTCCAATTAGACTGAAGGCATACAGTTGTGTCCAAATATATTGGCACCCTTGGGATTTTCTTAAATAATTCCCTATTTCTTCTAAAATCAGTTGAAATTTGAGAGGAAAAAATGGGTCTCCACACCTTTAATTATATTTCTGTAAACTTAAGTTTACAATTGTAATTTAGAAAATATAGACAAATGTCATGGACTAAATTATTGGCACCCTGGAGCTAGTACTTGGTTGCACAGCTTTTGGCCAAGATAGCTGCCAACATATGCTTATTGTAGACATCAATGAGCTTGCTGCACCTTTTCTGCTGGCAATTTGGCCCATTCTTCAGCAGCAAACTGCTGTAATTCTTCAATGTTTGAGGGTTGCACTCCACCAACTTCTTTTTTCAGATCTTGCCAAAACTAATGTGGTCCCGTGTAGCTCAGTTGGTAGAGCATGGCGCTTGCAACGCCAGGGTTGTGGGTTCGTTTCCCACGGGGGGCCAGTATGAAAAAATGTATGCACTCTTAACTGTAAGTCGCTCTGGATAAGAGCGTCTGCTAAATGACTAAAATATAATGTAAATGTCTTCTCTTTCCTTTTAAAATACTAAAACAAATATAATTGTGACGGCTCTATGATAATCACTCACTTTGATGACCAGACACATTTAGGCTTTTAAACTGTTGTAAGTGAACTATTCATCTTTCTAACAGCATCTTTATCAGCCAATAGTAAATATAGTTATTTACCTGATTGTTAGCATGCTGTCTGTGAACCTCTGGACAAGTGCTTTAATGAAGACAGGGTCGATGTTCCTCTTCTGCAGCTGGCTGAAAAGCATGTCCACATTTGGCATGATCTTGTGGAACAGTGCCAGGAAAAAACAGAAAGCCTCGTCTTCGAGCATCCTCACAAAGCCCCCCGCCTCTCTGACAGTCGGGGCATCAAAGTTCCCAGAGTCTCTGATGGTCTGGAAACACGTTAGGAGGTCATCCCTGTACTCGTACACAGTGTTTACAGCGCGACTGTGGAAGTTCCACCGTGTTGTAGAGGCTCTGGGGAGTCTATGCGCAACCACTTCGTCAAGCACGGTGGTTCGCTTGGGAGACCTGGAGAAGAAAGCAGAAAATCCTGCAAGGTCGGAAAAGAAAGTGCCGATCCTGGGGATGCGTGAAGTAGCCTGCTGCATGATGAGGTTCAGCTGATGTGCATAGCAGTGGACGTAGTGCGCATTTTCGTACACATCCACTATTTTACGCTGCACTCCGCCGGTGGCTCCCCTCATCACACTTGCTCCGTCGTAAGCCTGGGCAATAAGTTTGGCCTTTTGTCCATGTGAGAGTATGGTGCTGAGCCTCTCCAGCAGCGCTGTAGCGATGGTGTCGGCGGTTGCGTTCTCGATCAAAATGAACTCGAAAAAACGCTCTTGGACGTTACTTTTAGCATCGATGTAGCGTATCACAAGCACCAACTGGCAGTGGGTGGAAACGTCAGTCGTCTCGTCAGCTTGAATGGCGATAAAATCAGCACTCTTTACTTCCTCCAGGATGTAATCCTTAAGCACTGACAACATACAGTCCAACAGCTCGTTCTGTATCGTCTTTGACGTGCCCTTAAAAACGGTAGCTGTCTTCAGGTGCTCCTCCAGCACACTGTCGAGGGAGGCAACAAAATCCACTAAGCCCCGGAAAATGCCGGGGTTGTCCGAGGAGTCAGTCTCCTCGTGCCCACGCAAGGCCAACTCAAAAGCCCCACAGAACTTCACACAATCGATAATTTTGGATAGAATGTGCCTGTTTTTATCCACCTCCTCATTGTGTTTCCTCACCGCAATCCTGTGGCCGTCATCCAGCTGCGTAGCAATGTTCACCCTTCCTAATACAGCTAGCTTTACAGAGTTGTCCATGTGTGCCCTGGTGTTCTCATGTTTCTTTACCTTCTCTGACAGGTGCTTCATATCCCTCACTCCGGTACCTGTCCATGCTGAATCTGACCCCGTCGTTTTAAAAAGCAAGCACGGAAAGCAAAATAAAGCATTAGCATCAGTGCACCCAGCTAGCCAAGCCTTCCTGGTGTACCAGCTACGGGAGAAGCCGCGCATATACTGCTTCCCTTTCTCGCTAGCCTGCTGTCTGATTGAGAGGTCAGGTTGATCTGGGCCCAGCTCTTTCACCCGAACTTTCTCTGACAAAGTTCTCCTCTCAAACGGATCTTGGAGGAGAGATTTCACCGAGTTAGGGTTGGGTCTTGGAGGAGTAACGTTTGCGTTCGCCATTGTCGTCTAGTAAAAATGGCGCCACTGGAGCCCGGTCCTTATTTTATCAGGGGCGAGCTTGGGGCGATAAAATAATCGCCCTCCTTGGATTCGAATTAAAATCGCTGATTAGCTACATTTTATGTCATACATTCATATCTTAAATTAGCAATTGGCTTAACTGCTACGTAGACCCGCCTCCTCGGGGCACTTTCTGTATCGCCCAGAGCTGACGAGGCGTTTGACAGGCAGAGGAAAGGTTGCGAATATGATTTTCTATCATATCTTACACATATTACTGTGTGCATTCCATATTTCAAACACACAAATATTGACATACTGATGTTTTTATTATTATTATTATTATTTTTATTTTATTTTTTTTTATTTTTTTTTAAAATAATTTTATTTAAGGGGGCGGCGCCCTAGCGCCCTCTATCGGCCAGCCGCCACTGCTCAAAATATATGATAAAAACACAATTAACTCTACATTACACCACATTACTGAATACATTTTTCTATGTAGACACAGTTACAGTAAATGCTACAGTAAATATAGTTACAGTAAATAATACAGTAAATATAGTTACAGTAAATGCTACAGTAAATATAGTTACAGTAAATTCTACAGCAAATATAGTTACAGTAAATATAGTTACAGTAATTGCTATAGTAAATATAGTTACAGTAAATGCTATATATGACCTGGGTTCAAATACTATTTGAAATCTTTCTAATACTTTGAGCGTTTTCTTTAACCTGGGTGGAATGCCAGGTGGGCAGGGTTTGCACTTTGGGGACTGTTCTATTGGTTTCAATGCAACATGCAAGCTAAATTAAATGCAAATAAAGTATATGAAAATGTTTCAAACAGTATTTGAATCCAGGTTTGTATGTAACCTATGATGAAGTTGTTGGTAGCAGAAATTCTATATTAGATTTCTCCCTGTGTGGGCATTACATTATGGAGCAAAGGGCCACGCAGAAGAAGAACGATGTGAACATACAGTATATAACACAGGTCTACAGTGATGGGGGAATCCACAGGGAAACAAGCAAGCAAAAGTAGCCCAGCCTGTTTCATTTCACTCTCTGAATGAGAGAGAGTTTCACTGACTAACAGACATGTTGACTGCTGTATTTTTCCTATACAGTTTTACAATTCAGATTGCTCTGGAGCCCTACACTCTCCAGTTTGTAGAGAGTTTCACAGTTAAAAACCTTCTGGCCATTTTCCTTTTTGGTAATATTGAACATCTCAAAAGGTGGAATCAACACCTCCTTCTCGTAGTCTCCCATCAATGGGTAGGACTTGAGAAAAGCTCCTGAACATGTAGTTATATTAAAGCAGGATTTTTTTCCGAATTTTTCACTAATTCCCTTGTTGAGAGAGCTTGAGGCAAAGAAGCCGAATCGGATTAGTTGGTTAACTTCACCTCCAAACTCCATGTTGGTTCTCCGGTATGTGGTGTGACAGGTCTGTTGGTTTAGTTTCAGGAGGTGAATGGCGTCAGTCAGCAGGAAATGCAGGGAGTGGAATTGGAAGGAGGTGGTGTACTCTGTTCTATTGGTCCGGACTGCTTGGTTGAACACTGGGTACATCTTACTTTGACCTCCTGTGTAAGCACAGATAGCCTTGACATGATCATGTGTAAGTTTGTCTTTAGAATTGTACTTGGACTTGTCCTTTTGGAATCGGTTCTTCACATTTGTTGCACATCCTTCTGCCTTTTTCCAGGATTTATTGAAGATCCCTACATTTCTGTTTTCATTTGGAAGATATTCCTTCTGCACCTTGTTGTACATTTGTTCAGTGCAGCCGTAATACATGTCGTCAACAGAGTTAGGGACCATGTCTAAGGGTTTGGGGGAATTGAGACCAGGCTGACAGAGATGAACCTTCAGAGAATATGGAGGGAAAAACTGCCAAAATAACAAGAGGAATGGTTTTATTAAAATGTTTAACTGTAGTGATCTTGTGCTCAAATTAATCATAGCACGACTATATGCTATTAATACCCTTTAATAACAAGGTTCTCATCTCAAAATCATATAGTTCTATAAAACAAAGAAAAGTTGATTCTGGATTGTGAGCAATGTTGAAAAGGCCTATGTGCAAAAACACTTCCACAGTAATCTTCTAGTTCTGTGTTACATATTGAGAGATACTTACCATCTTGGAGTCCACACCCAGAGTCCAAGCATGGAAGACACACAGCACTGCAAAGGTTAGGATGTTGTCTCTCCTCATGACTTCAACAGCACCTGTAGTAAAACAACATGTAGAGGAGACCAAACCAATCAGCATAACAATACCCAACATGATAAAACATAGCTTTGATATTATTCACTTTTAATAAAACAAAATTGGGACTAAAATTGCAAAAGCACCATATAGGAGCTGATAGTGAACATAAATATACTGGGAATCATTATATTCATTACAACAATAGCTTATAATGATCTGATAGTTGAACTTACCAGACTGGAGCACAATAGAGGTTGTTTTGTATTGTTCAGCTTCAGGACATGTGTTAGCAGACTGTCTGATAAGATCTACTTATACCTGGTCAGAGATCTGACTTTACAAGCAGACATGACCACAAATCTTGTTCCCACTCTGAAGCACCAAGATAATACGTACACAATGTCATGCAGATTGTCACGTCTGCACACGTACACACACACACACACACACACACACACACACACACACACACACACACACACACACACACACACACACACACACACACACACACACACACACACATACACACACACACACACACACACACACACACACACACACACACACACACACACACACACACACACACGAGGATGTACACAGCTCTATCTTGGTTCACCACAGGCCCATTTCCAACTAAAAGTGATGCTGCTGAGAAAGACTTAACATTCCCCCTTTCTGTCTTTCTGACTCCCCTCGACCCCAAGTCAACCACTGCACAGTGTGGTCAGTCAGTTGTCATGGTCACAATCTCTCAGGTTGTGTGACTGGTAGTGACATCATTGGAGTTTCAGCGATTTTTCAGTAATACATTTTAGTTTTAAATTTTGTGGCAGAACCAAGTATCATAATTTTTATAGAATACATTTGAAAATCTTAATTGGCCATTAACATTTTCATAAAATATATCAAAATGTGGAATGATACTAGTCATCAGGGTGAGATCTGACTACTGTTTATCTCTTTCCCACTGACATGTATCTTTTTCTGATATTTTCCCCCTCAGAACCCACACTAAAGTTTGAGGCCCTCTTGAAGGTGTGACACACACTTCATGAGACTGACTTTGGTGCAAACCACACCACTAACAACCTGACAAAGATAAATGTCATTCAGTTTCCCAGATGTAACTATGCAGGTGTCATCATTACTGTATAAGATATTCATTGTCATTTCCATGTCTTAGAGATACTGGGTTTTATAGTAGTGTCAAAGCAACAGTTAGTGTCAAAGTAACCAGTGGATAGACAGTAGGTTATGACAGTTCACTGCCACCCTGTGGCCTCTGTTGTCTCTGCTAGTCAACACGATGGCTGCTGAAAGCTTCCTTCATTACCAAGTCCCGCCCCCTCTCTTCTCCAACACCACTCATGACGTTGGCCACGTTCCAGGTTGACTACATTGAAGTCGCCTGCCAGATCTCACAACTCCTGGATTGGTGTTTAACATATCAGTTAATCACATCATGTGGTATACTAATCTGATGCCCATTTGTTGCTGCATGCAACTCAACTGCAATATAGTTGGCCTGGAACGAGACAGCTCTCTCCTGGTTGTGGTTGACAGATTGAGCGGTACTGAGCTCTGACCTTACAGACACAGGAAACTACTAATCATGCTATGCTCTCCCTCCCTCCCTCCCTCCCTCCCTCCCTCCGACAGCCACAGTTTCCTCTTCTCTCTCTGGTTAGCCAGCCTACTTGCTTTCCATTTTAAACCAATCAGAGAACAACCTGAGAATTAGTGGAGTTGATTTTAATGAGATGGAATCTTTTCTTCTGTAGGTTTCTATCAGATTTACACATAGTGGATAAAGAGGACAGGAGGTGTAATATTGCTCAATGCTTTTCTTTTTTGGTTTTAACACAAATTCCATTGCACATGACAACAAAACAGAACATACCATCAGCGGTGTCATGCCCATAGGGGGAACAGGGGTTGGGCCCCCTCAGATTTGTCCTCTAAAATATATATATATATACATATATACAGTATATGGTCATCGGTGGCCAGTCAAACTCTGGGGAGACGTTTCCCCTAGGTACAGATCTAGGATCAGCCATCCCTCCCCCAATCCTAACCTTAACCATGTGTGGTGGAAATGCAAAACTGACCCAAGATCAGCGTCTAGGGGCAACTTCCCCCTACAACCCAGGTCACAGAGTGACAGCCATTATGTGGCCTCTGTTTGACGGCTGTATATGTGAATTAACAGGATCCCAATTTATTTTAGCAGATCCCAAATTGGGACCCTGTGAATTCATACATACATCACATAGTATGATATAGTCATATAATGTAGTATATTTTCACTTCAGTTGAATCATATGTTTAAAACCGATGGGCACTGTGGGAAACAAACATGTTTAGATTAGAAACTAAGGCTGGTGCAAGTCACGTGGTCACATGTTGGCCAGTGTTGTGTTAATTTGACAGTTTCCCCTTCACTGTGGTTGACACTTTAAAAAGTAGTGTCACTACCATAAATCACACAAACGCATGACAGTGCAGGGAGAAGACAGGTACAGACGTACATTAGAGCTGAGGTTAGAAGTAGAAGTTACTGTATTTGAGCAGAAGTGTATTAAGATGTCAGAGAGAGTCTATGAAAACTCAGACAGATTTGAAGACGACGAGCCTGATGCAATGAAGAACACGGACATTGATGGGCAATTATATGCCAACGTAAGAGCCTTCAAGCCCAGTCCAAAAGATGTAGATGTTGCTTCAGGTAAGATCAAACACATAGACACACACACACACACACACACACACACACACACACACACACACACACACACACACACACACACACACACACACACACACACACACACACACACACACACACACACACACACACACACACACACACACACACACACACATGCACACACTCACACACACACAAATAAATTACACACACAATACATTCAGCAGGTGAGTTTACCCTGTAGTATTATAATGTTACAGTGTATTTGGAAAGTATTCAGACCCCTTCACTTTTTTCACATTTTGTTAAGTTACAGCCTTACTCAAAAATTGATTACATTATTTTTTTTCTCTCATCAATCTACACACAATACCCCATAATGACAAAGCGAAAACAGGTTTTTAGAAATGTTTGCAAAACAGAAATACCTTATTTACGTAAATATTCAGGCGCTTTGCTATTAGACTCGAAATTGAGCTCAGGTGCATCCTGTTTCCATTGATCATCCTTGAGATGTTTCTACAACTTGATTGGAGTGCATTGGTCAATTCAATTGATTGGACATGATTTGGAAAGGCACAAACCTGTCTATATACGGTCCCACAGTTGGCAGTGCATGTCAGAGCAAAAACCAAGCCATAAGGTCGAAGGAATTGTCCGTAGAGCTCCGAGACAGAATTGTGTTGAGGCACAAATCTGTGAAAGGGTACCAAAAAATGTCTGCAGTAGTAAGGGTCCTCAAGAACGTAGTGACCTCCATCATTCTTAAATGGAAGAAGTTTGGAACCCCCAAGAATCCTTCTAGAGCTGGCCGCCCGGCCAAACTGAGCAATCGGGGGAGAAGGGCCTTGGTCAGGGAGGTGACCAAGAACCCGATGGTCACTCTGACAGAGCTCCAGAGTTCCTATGTGGAGATGGGAGAATCTTACAGAAGGACAACCATCTCTGCAGCGCTCCACCAATCAGGCCATTATGGTAGAGTGGCCAGACAGAAGCCACTCCTCAGTAAAAGGCACATAACAGCCTGCTTGGAGTTTGCCAAAAGGCACCTAAAGGACTCTCAGACCATGAGAAACAAGATTCTCTGGTCTGATGAAACCAAGATTGAACTCTTTGGCCTGAATGCCATGCGTCACGTCTGAAGGAAACCTGGCACCATCCCTACGGTGAAGCATGGTGGTGGCAGCATCATGCTGTGGGATGTTTTACAGCGGCAGGGTCTGGGAGACTAGTCAGGATCGAGGAAAAGATTAACAGAGCAAAGTACAGAGAGATCCTTGATGAAAACCTGCTCCAGAGCGCTCAGGACCTCAGACTGGGGCAAATGTTCACCTTCCAACAGGACAACGACCCTAACCACAGAGCCAAGACAACGCACGAGTGGCTTCGGGACAAGTCTCTGAATGTCCTTGAGTGGCCGAGCCAGAGCTCGGACTTGAACCCGATTGAACATCTCTGGAGAGACCTGAAAATAGCTGTGCAGTAACCGCTCCCTGCCACTGCCAAAGGTGCTTCAACGAAGTACTGAGTATAGGGTCTGAATAATTATAAATAAGGTAATATATTTGTTTTACAATTTCTAAAAACCTGTTTTTGCTTTGTCATTATGGGGTATTGTGTGTAGATCGATGAGGAAATAACCAACAGTTTAATCCATTATAGAAAAAGTCTGTAATGTAACAAAATGTGGAAAGAGTGAAGGGGTCGGAATACTTTCTGAATGCACTGTATTAGTTCCAATCCTGGATGATGCAGTAAAACACATTACCAAAAATCTTCCTTGAATAATTTGTGATTCAGTTCATGTTCAGTGGTGGAAGAGACCCTCTGGAGTTGCTGCAGTGTGTCTGGGGCTGCTGTGTGTTCTCCTACTGGCTGGGATCATAGGCCTGTCTGTCTACTGTAAGTTTAGTATGTTGTCACTGAGACTTAAGTAGCCTAATTAATCATACTTAATCATCAATTGTGTGGTAGTCACATGTTTGATTAACTTTTCCCTTTTACAGATGGAGTCATTGGTCATCACGACTCAACAGAGAGAGACCAGCTACAGACCAGATACAACAACCTGACTAAAGAGAGAAACCAGCTACAGACCAGATACAACACCCTGACTACATTTACATTACATTACATTTAAGTCATTTAGCAGACGCTCTTATCCAGAGCGACTTACAGGAGCAATTAGGGTTAAGTGCCTTGCTCAAGGGCACATCAACAGATTTTTCACCTAGTCGGCTCGGGGATTAGAACCAGCGACCTTTCGCTTACTGGCACAACGCTCTTAACCACTAAGCTACCTGCCGCCCCACTAAAGAGAGAGACCAGTTACAGACCAGTTATAACAACCTGACTGAAGAGAGAGACCAGCTACAGACCAGTTATAACAACCTGACTGAAGAGAGAGACCAGCTACAGACTGAGAGAGAGATTCTTAACAGGAGGCTTACCAATCTCAGTGAGTACACCTACAGTAATACATTATCATTAATCCCACACACTTTATAGTGTGTCTGTATTCTTTCATTAAGTGTTGAAGAAAATTCATGTTTTCATCTTGTAGAACAAACTTATTCTGAAGGCTGGCAGAAGTTTGAATCCAGTTGGTACTTCCTGTCTACTGAGACTCAAATCTGGAAGGAGAGCAGAGAGGACTGTCTGGAGAGAGGAGCATACCTGGTGATCATAAACAGCGATAAGGAACAGGGAGAGAGAGAGAGAGAGAGAGAGAGAGAGAGAGAGAGAGAGAGAGAGAGAGAGAGAGAGAGAGAGAGAGAGAGAGAGAGAGAGAGAGAGAGAAGAGAGAGAGAGTGTGTAGATATGGGTGTGCAGGGGGAAGGTATGATCAAACATATGTATCTTTCTCAACAACAGACATTTCTCTTCAACCTTAAACACAGTCTGGATTGATCTGATTGACTCTGTTACTGAGGGGACCTGGAAATGGGTGGACGGCACACCACTGACCACCCCAAGGTAATACACTACTGCTCTAATAACACTGACCACAGCGGAAGGAGTAGGACTGATTCTCTGTGTTATTCATACTCTAGGTCCTCCATACCCAACTGGCGGACCAACACTGACCACAGAGTCAGAGATCATAACTACTCTGACAATAAGGCTACAATGTTCAGTTCATTCAACCTTTATCTGTACAAGTTACTGTCATTGATGGCAGCAGTCAACAACATCGAATTTAAACGGAAAAATGTCTGTATATTATTTAGGATTGTGATGTTCTAACTGTGATATCTGATGGTTTTTAACCCTGTAGGTTCTGGTATTAACCATGATATCTGACGGTTTTTAACCCTGTAGGTACTGGTCTTAACCACGATATCTGACTGTTTTTAACCCTATAGGTACTGGTATTAACCATGATATCTGATGGTTTTTAACCCTGTAGGTACTGGTATTAACCATGATATCTGACTGTTTTTAACCCTGTAGGTACTGGTATTAACCATGATATCTGACTGTTTTTAACCCTGTAGGTACTAGTATGACAAACAGCCTGATAATGCAGGTCCTACTGGGGATGAGGACTGTGTTGAGATACACAAAGATCAGTGTCCTCTAAAGGCATGGAATGACTTGTCATGTGACAGCAAACTAAACTGGATTTGTGAGAAAGTGGTTTAACATCACCATGACAACATACTGTAACAATACAACAGCCCACAATGCACACAACTTCCTCTTTCATTCTCTCTCTCTCTCTCTCTCTCTCTCTCTCTCTCTCTCTCTCTCTCTCTCTCTCTCTCTCTCTCACACACACACACACACAGTCTCTCTCTATCTGAAACCAACACACACACACCCTCACACACACACACCCTCACACACACACAAGCTCGCACACACGTATGCAAACACACCTATTGTTGTATTTGTCTGTAGTATCATATTAATATTTCCTGTTTTAGCTTCCTGTGTAACCAGTAGTTATGTTTGACACGTTGTCAGATACAACATGAAGTTAGTACATTTGACTTTGTG
>NW_028167180.1:1998366-2034316 GCF_964263955.1 Coregonus lavaretus
TCTCTTGGTGTCTTTTCTATATATCTCTTTATTTTTTGTATATACTATCTGATGTTGTTCTTGCCTATAACTATTCTGTACTTTGTTATGTATTTGTACGTTTTATGTGTACCCCAGGAATACTACATGTGCAGTAGCTATTGGAGATCCTAATAAAGTAAACTCTTTGTCTGTCTCTGTCTCTCTCCGTCTTTCTCTCTCGCTGATTTTCCTATTTTTTTAAAGACAAAACATCCTCTTTGCACTGTAACTGTGCTGTGGAGCCAGTTTATCCTTATTTGGCCATATGATTGGTCAGAAGCAATTTTGGAATGTATAAAGTATTCTATGGAATTCATTTTTTCAAACATCATTATTACTATTATTATTATTATTATTGCCATGTTGCCTTAAAGGGCAATTCTGCCACTTTTAAACCTCATATTCATTATCTCCAGCACCAAATCAGTGTCTACATATGCGAAAACAGCGTGTTTCTATGATCTGCGGTTTTTTCAAAATGGGTGTCATATTCAGTGTGTCATATATCTTAAACTATAATCAGTGGCCCATGTAATATTATAATTCAGAAGAGGGAGTACATGTTCTGCTTAACTATGTAATATTAGAATTAAGATTTAGGTCAGTCAAAAGGGTAGTACAGTGCAAGTTCAGAAAATACATGATACTAAATCAGGGATGGGTAACTGATGGGGGTGGGGGCCACAAAATCTGAACTCATGAGGGGCCACAATTGCTCATATCACCCCCCCCCCCCCCGATAGCTAATTCCCTGTAATTATACACATTTTGCCGTAGGGTGGAGAGAAATGTTTGCAGTTTTTAATATGACTTCTAAGTGACACTGACTAACAAAACTCAATTGGTGCCCCTCGGCCGGTAATTCGACCATGATAAAGTTTAAATAGCTGGCCGCTCAACTAATTTATCAATCTATTAATTCTTTGCTGACGTGGGCTAATTGACTGATTTGAAATTACACAGGTACTCCAAATCAGTGACTGACATAAGAGAAAAACTGCTGATGCACAACCACATTTCCAAATTGCACCTTGTGTATTCTACTATTCTAACTTGCAACAGTAAGTTGAGACCCCAACTGAGTTCCCCAACTGCGGGCCACCAGTTGCCCATCCCTGTACTAAAGATTCCCACGTCTCCAGCTTCTTTGCAACACTTCATGACACAACACCACAAATGGACTTGGCTAATAAAGGTGATTCTGATTCAGAAGAGAAAGACGAGTGCCTGTTCTATTTAACTGTCCAGCGTCTTCCTAACACCTGTGAAGACAAACAAGAACACCGGTGTCTAACGGAAGAGGAAGCCGGAGACGTGACACAACTGGAAACAAGGTCTGGTGAGTCTAACTGGAATCTTGCAATTTTCTTTGAATTTGTAAAGTCTCATTGATAATGAAGTATCATGTTTCAATTATTAGGTAGAGCGGCAGACTGTTCCTTGTGGCAAAGTTTATGCTAGGCCCGATAAGGCTAACATTTCTTCAGCCCCATCCCTGTTTTATAACAAACCAAGTGGCTGGGCATTTTTTTTTTAAATTAATGAGTAGCCTTGAAAGTAAGGAGGATGAGGGATTACATGTAAAAGTGCTACACCAATTTAGTGTGGAGTTTGGGTCCTCTTTTAACAAGCAAGCTCATAAGTACCACCACAGGTACTCCAAATCAGGGGGAAGAATGGAAATTAACAGACGTAGCATTCAAGGTCATTTATTATTTTCAGGTGCATGACAAGTTTTCACAAGTATCTCAAATGTTGACATTCTTCAAATGAAAAAACCTTTGGAAAAAAAAAACATGTTGACATTGTTATTAGCAATGCTAAGCACATACAGCATTATCTGCAAGTCACAGTAATCTTCAGCAATTGGCTCATAACAGTCCTGCAAGTGCTAATTCAGGAAATTCAAGTACTAATTCAGCAACTTGAAATAAATCAGATTAAGCAAAAAATCTAGATAAAGGAGGATCAAGGACGCATGCCAAGAAGAAGGAGAGTGGATCTGGTTAGTGGTTACAGAGGGAAACTTGGTTGTAACTATCTGGCCAAGCTGCAAAGACTGATTTTAACCTTACGCCTAACCTTAACCACACTGCTAACCTTATGCCTAACTAACCTTAAATTAAGACCATAAAATGTTATCTTACACCCAATTGTCACGCTCGTTTACTGAACCGGACCAAGCCGCAGCGTGATAGGCGTACATTCTTTAATGAGTACTTTCGACAGATACAACAAAACGATACGTGAAGTCCTAGGTTAATAACACAAACCTTACAGGAACAAGATCCCACAAGTAACTGTGCCAAACAGGCTGCCTAAGTATGGTTCCCAATCAGAGACAACGAGAATCAGCTGCCTCTGATTGGGAACCACCCTGGCCAACATAGATCCACACGAATTAGAACAAAAACCTAGAAAACTAAACACAGAAACTAACACCCTGGCTCAACATTAAAGAGTCCCCAGAGCCAGGGCGTGACAGTACCCCCCCCCCCAAAGGTGCGGACTGCGACCGCGCCAACCAAACACAACAGGGGAGGGGCCGGGTGGGCATTCCGCCTCGGAGGCGGAACCGGCTCCGGGCGTGACCACCACTCTCTCGCTACCCCCCCGTAGCGCCCCTGGTCTGGTCCCGCTGGCCGGAGCTGGACTGGACACCGGTGGAGCGGATTGCTCTTGCTCTGGAGTGGAGCAGCTGACCGGTGCCGGACCAGGCACCGGTGGAACAGGCACTGACTTGGTGCGGGAAACAGACACGGGCCGTGCCGGACTGACGACGCGCACCACTGGCCTGGTGCGGGGAACAGACTGACGACGCGCACCACTGGCTTGGTGCGGGGAGAAGGAACAGGCCGGACCGGGCTGGCGACGCGCACCACTGGGTTGGTGCGGGGAGCAGGAACGGGCCGGACCGGGCTGGCGACGCGCACCACTGGCTTGGTGCGGGGAGCAGGAACGGGCCGTACCGGGCTGGCGACGCGCACCACTGGCTTGGTGCGGGGAGCAGGAACGGGCCGGACCGGGCTGGCAACGCGCACCACTGGCTTGGTGCGTGGAAGAGGAACGGACCGGGCTGGCGACGCGTACCACTGGCTTGGTGCGGGGAGCAGGAACGGGCCGGACCGGGATTGCGACGCGCACCACTGGCTTGGTGCGGGGAGCAGGAACGGGCCGGACCGGGCTGGCGACGCGCACCACTGGCTTGGTGCGGGGAGCAGGAACGGGCCGTACCGGGCTGGCGACGCGCACCACTGGCTTGGTGCGGGGAGCAGGAACGGGCCGGACCGGGCTGGCAACGCGCACCACTGGCTTGGTGCGTGGAAGAGGAACGGACCGGGCTGGCGACGCGTACCACTGGCTTGGTGCGGGGAGCAGGAACGGGCCGGACCGGGATTGCGACGCGCACCACTGGCTTGGTGCGGGGAGCAGGAACGGGCCGGACCGGGCTGGCGACGCGCACCACTGGCTTGGTGCGGGGAGCAGGAATGGGCCGGACCGGGCTGGCAACGCGCACCACTGGCTTGGTGCGGGGAGCAGGAACAGGCCGGACCGGGCTGGCGACGTGCAACACTGGCTTGGTGCGGGGAGCAGGAACGGGCCGGACCGGGCTAGCGACGCGCACCACTGGCTTGGTGCGGGGAGCAGGAACAGGCCGGACTGGACTGTGGAGACGGACTGGAGGCCTGGAGCGAAGAGCTGACACAACCCGTCCTGGCTGAATGCCTATTTCCACACACTCTGTGTGAGGCATCAGCACAGGAAGTACAGGGCTGTGCACTCGTACTGGCAGTACAGCACGTGGCACTTGCGCAGGATATCCGGGCCCGAGGAGGGGTACTGGAGGCCACGAGCGTTGAGCCGGCACACTCCGTCCTGGCTGCATGCCCACCTTAGCACGACACGTGCGTGGTGCTAGCACAGGACGTACAGGACTGTGCCGGCACACTCGCGGTACAGTACGCAGCTCCGCATAACTCGGAACCTGCCCAGTCTCACGCTGCCTAGTCTGAGTACGGGGAGTTGGCTCTGCTCTACCTCTAGGCTCCGCCAACCACCCTTCCAGCCCCCCAAACCTGGTGGCCTCCTCTCCTAATCCGCCGATCCGTCCTGTAGCTGCCTCCAGCATCCCCGTCGTCCAAGCCATGTGCCCCCCCAAGAAAATGTCTTGGGGTTGCCTCTCGCCTGTCCGACGACGGCACGGTTGGCGCCGTACCTCCTCTCTCGCCAGGGCTTTAACTTTTGCCCATGGCCCTTTGCCCGCGAACATGTCCTCCCAAGACCACCATTCGCCCACCTGGGACATCGCCAACTTCTCCAGTTCCTTTCCCGGCGTTTGCTCCTGCACATGCTGCTTGGTCCTATTTTGGTGGGATCTTCTGTCACGCTCGTTTACTGAACCGGACCAAGGCGCAGCGTGATAGGCGTACATTCTTTAATGAGTACTTTCCACAGATACAACAAAACGATACGTGAAGTCCTAGGTTAATAACACAAACCTTACAGGAACAAGATCCCACAATTAACTGTGCCAAACAGGCTGCCTAAGTATGGTTCCCAATCAGAGACAACGAGAATCAGCTGCCTCTGATTGGGAACCACCCTGGCCAACATAGATCCACACGAACTAGAACAAAAACCTAGAAAACTAAACATAGAAACTAACACCCTGGCTCAACATTAAAGAGTCCCCAGAGCCAGGGCGTGACACCAATTTTGACTTCACAGCTTGGCCGTAGTGGGAACCGGGCAACTTGCCATAGACATTTAGGCAGTGGTGTAAAGTACTTAAGTAAAAATATTTTCAAGTACTACTTAAGTCGTTTATTTGTGTATCTCTACTTTACTACTTTTATTTTTGACAACTTTTAATTTTACTTCACTACATTCCTAAGGAAAATAATGTACTTTTTACACCACTGCATTAACACCCATTCCACAAGAACTGATATAAGCAAACAACTTTGTCTCTGCCAAATGTTTCTGTTCCACATATATTTATGTTATGAAGCCTTTATGTGTACACATACTTATACATGTATAGGGTACAATCAGAGAAGACACATTAGTGTTTATAAGCACTCGTAACTGATTCATGAATTATTTTCCACCACGGTTGGTAAAGTGGCACACTCTTTGGATGTTAAAACACATAGGATTTTAAACTTCCTCATGAATTATTTTTCATGACTTATTGAAAAATCATTAAGTTGTATTGTGACATTTTGGCCTTACTCAGTCCTCCTTTAATACTACAGTCTGTAGGTGCTACAAAGCAAGAATTGGTGTAATTTGAAATGAGTAGTATTTCGATAACAGTTTTCTTACATTAATTAATGAACCATAGAGATACCCCGCTCTACGGGTGGTAACTCATTGGATCTGTTTAATTTGATTAAATTAAATTACATTTTCTTAGGGCTGCAACCACAGAAATACAATGTATTTATGCTACTAATAAGCTATTGTCAACTTCCCATCTATGGTTATTTTGTTCACTGCTCACTGTCACCCCTATTTGTGCAACTATTATTGAATTTGCATAAAAAAGTAATTTGGTTGCAAATGCAACTGTAAATCTCAATCTTATATTTATTTTCTTAATTTCTTTATTTTGATTTAGGATTATGTGCATATGGTTTTGTATTGTTAGGTATTACTGAACTGTTGGAGCCAGAAACACAAGCATTTCGCTGCACCTGAGATAACATTTGCAAATCTGTGTACGCAACCAATACATTTTGATTTAATTTGAAGTGCTAGTTCAATGTGAACATCTCATAGCATGCATTTGCTCTACATTGTTGTTGGTGGCCCATTCAATCTTAGCTGGTATACACTTTTAAAGGAGAGTGTGGGTTTACGGCCTTGACGATACGTTGATGATACGCTGAATGTAGTGTTTTTATTGCTGGACTGGAACAATAGCCTGCATCTGTAGCTCTCCAGGACCAGGGGTGGTGACCACTGATGTAGAGAGAGAGAGGTAAGTGAAAATAGTCAGTCTGTTTTCTGCATGAAATGCTGCACCCTTCTGGTAGTTGTGTAAAATGCACAATGTAATCGCTTGTCGCCGGTGTTCATTGAATCACATTGAACTGCTTTAATCGTGCTCAGTAATGCTTTATTGATGCTATATTATCATCAAGGCCGTAAAGTGGTTCTCTGTAGCTCTGCTGGTAGAGCACGGCGCTTGTAACGCCAGGGTAGTGGGTTCGATCCCCGGGACCACCCATACACAAAAATGTATACACGCATGACTGTAAGTCGCTTTGGATAAAAGCATCTGCTAAATGGCATATTATTACTATAGTTCAAGTCTAGTAAAAAGCATGAGCTGGCGCACACCCAGAGAACATTATTTAGTGTAGAGGTGCTGACTAACGGGGAATAAACTGTAAACTATAAAAACACACTCTATGTATAAACTCCCAGTAATTTATTGGGTAAGAAACCACCAACGATTCGGCATCACTGTGCCTTCTTCAGGGTAAAATCATGAATGCAAGTGCTGAAAGTATATTATAAAAACATAATTAACTCTAAATTACACCACATTAGAGAATACATTATTCCATGTAGTCATAGTTACAGTAAATGTAGACACATACCCCCTTACATCCTCCGAATTCAATACCACCCTTGTTCACCCTCTCTCCCCCTTACATCCTCCGAATTCAATACCACCCTCGTTCACCCTCTCTCCCCCTTACATCCTCCCAATTCAATAACACCCTCGTTCACCCTCTCTCCCCCTTACATCCTCCCAATTCAATACCACCCTCGTTCACCCTCTCTCCCCCTTACATCCTCCCAATTCAATACCACCCTCGTTCACCCTCTCTCCCCCTTACATCCTCCCAAATCAATACCACCCTCGTTCACCCTCTCTCCCCCTTACATCCTCCCAATTCAATACCACCCTAGTTCACCCTCTCTCCCCCTTACATCCTCCCAATTCAATACCACCCTCGTTCACCCTCTCTCCCCCTTACATCCTCCCAATTCAATACCACCCTCGTTCACCCTCTCTCCCCCTTACATCCTCCCAATTCAATACCACCCTCGTTCACCCTCTCTCCCCCTTACATCCTCCCAATTCAATACCACCCTCATTCACCCTCTCTCCCCCTTACATCCTCCCAATTCAATACCACCCTCGTTCACCCTCTCTCCCCCTTACATCCTCCCAATTCAATACCACCCTCGTTCACCCTCTCTCCCCCTTACATCCTCCCAATTCAATACCACCCTCGTTCACCCTCTCTCCCCTTTACATCCTCCCAATTCAATACCACCCTCGTTCACCCTCTATACGCTGTTATGTCCCTAGCCAATGAGTTTGAGTATCATAACCAAAAAACTAAGGACGTATTCCTCCATTGGCTGTTGCAGTTTATTTTAATTTTTTTATGGGAGAAATACATAACATAATAATGTGTAATAACATGTAATTCAGTGGTGTCAAACAGCCCTGGGCCCGTTAAAGACACCCCTGATGTAATGGAATGTCATTCTTTTAGCACTGCAGACGCTAATGTCCCAGGTGCTATTTTAAAGTGAAAATGTAATGGGATGCATTTGCTCTGTTGTTTAAAATATGTGGTGGCCCACTCACTCTTTGGTGTGCACATTTTAAAGAAGACTGTGGCTTGATGATACGTTGAGGAATTTTGTGTTTTTATTGCTGGGTAGGAGCAATAGGGTAGCTCTCAGGGGAGAGAGAAGGAGGTAGCTGAAAATGGTTGGTCGGTTTAATGCCTGAAATTCTGCTCCCCTCTGTTAGTTTTGGAGAATGAATAATGTAATCATTCTTGTCTGCCGTGGTCTTTGAATACCATTAAACTGCTTTAATCATGCTCAGCGATGCTTTATTGATCCCAAAATATTCCAGTGTCTCGGGGCTGTGTTTTCTCCTGTATCTTACCATTTGCATCACAAGAGGTTGGGGGCATCTTTATTGGGGAGAATAGACTCATGGGAATGACTGGAGCAGAATCAGAGGAATAGGATCAAATGCATCAAACACATGGTTTCCATGGTTTCCAGGTGTCTGATGCCATTCCATTGGTTCCGTTATGGACATTATTATGAGGCGTTCTCCTCTCAGCGTCCTCCACTGATTTGCATAGACTAATGCTACTCTACTAGAGCAAACGTGTCAGTTTAATATCATACATCACCTCGGGGCGGCAGGTAGCTTAGTGGGTAAGAGCGTTGTGCCAGTAACCGAAAGGTCGCTGGTTCTAATCCCCGAGCCGACTAGGTGAAACATCTGTCGATGTGCCCTTGAGCAAGGCACTTAACCCTAATTGCTCCTGTAAGTCGCTCTGGATAAGAGCGTCTGCTAAATAAGTTAATTAAATAATTAATTAATTAATTAATTACAGCCTCTCGTGCCGGTCTCCTATTGGCTGGTTTTACTAGATGGTTTTAAACAGTTGTTGGTCTCATTCCTCTGCCCTTATTGGGAAATTGAGTGTTGCCCAAGGAAGATGGAAGACTGACATTCACATGCCACTTGACATCTTCTTTACACCATAACTCTATACAGAGTAGGACCAGTTTTATACTGTATTGTAGCTGAGCTTCTACTGTTGTAAGTACTCAACGTTGTTTGTTTTAGCTCGTTGCCTTTAAATTAATAAAATAGCATAAAAATAACTTTTAAATCTATTTTTTGAGTGTTGACCGTCTACAAATGAATCTGATGTTTTAACTTACAGTGCTTCTAGACACTCACCTATGCCCAATTACAAAAAAGTACTGTATGAACAACTAATTGTGATTCTAATGTCCCTAGACGTTGTTTAACTGGGGTATATCTTCTGTCTCACTCATTCATGGCCATGATCCCCTTCATACTACTTGAACAATGTCAGACTTATTCACTGTTTGTTCAGTGCTTAATCAGGTGCAGTCCAGGACCAGGGTTGTGGACCAATGACGTGCATGCCAATTTGCATTTACAACTAATGTGCCACTTCAGTGTAAGTCTCGTTCATACCCCACAAACTCCTGTGCCTGTCTGCCATTGGCTGTTTTTACTAGTTTGTTTTAGAACATACGTTGGTCTCATTCCTCTGTCTTTCTGTGGACATCAGAGGCTGACTGATCCTCCTGCCTGGACAGGTGCATTGACACAAGGCTTGTAGCTCACCTTGATAACGTCCTACTGAATAGGATCATTACCATACTACTCTTCACATCAAGGCCTTTAACGCCCCAGTCTTCTTTAAAAATGTATACCATCTATGACAGCAAATGCATGCAATGAGATTTTTTGATTTAAAAAGCACTAGGGACATGACCGTATCTGTAGTGACCAATACAATACCACAAACAGCAGGCCCTGGGCCCATTCAACACAACCCTGATGTAATGGGATGTCATTTCCTGACCACTACAGATACTGTCATGTCCCTAGTGCTTTTTAAATCTTAAAATCTCATAGCATGCATTTGCTATCTTAGCTGGTATTCATTTTTAAAGGAGACTGTGGCTTTATGGCCTTGATGATAAGTTGATGATACGCTGAATGTAGTGTTTTTATTGCTGGGCTGGAACAATAGCCTGCATCTGTAGCTCTCCAGGACCAGGAGTGGTGACCACTGATGTAGAGAGAGAGGTAGCTGAAAATAGTTGGTCTGTTTTCTGCATGAAATGCTGCACCCTTCTGGTAGTTGTGTAGAATGCATAATGTAATCACTTGTTGCCGGTGGTCTTTCAATCACATTGAACTGCTTTAATTGTGCTCAGTGATGCTTTATTAATGCTACAGGGCAAGTGCTCAAAATATATGATAAAAACACAATTAACTCTAAATTACACCACATTACTGAATACATTTTTCTATGTAGGCATAGTTACAGTAAATGCTACAGTAAATATAGTTACAGTAAATAATACAGTAAATATAGTTACAGTAAATGCTGCAGTAAATATAGTTACAGTAAATTCTACAGCAAATATAGTTATAGTAAATATAGTTACAGTAATTGCTATAGTAAATATAGTTACAGTAAATGCTATATATGACCTGGGTTCAAATAATATTTGAAATCTTTCTAATACTTTGAGCGTTTTCTTTAACCGAGGTGGAATGCCAGGTGGGCAGGGTTTGCACTTTGGGGACTGTTCTATTGGTTTCAATGCAACATGCAAGCTAAATTAAACGCAAATAAAGTATTTGAAAATGTTTCAAACAGTATTTGAACCCAGGTTTGTATGTAACCTATGATGAAGTTGTTGGTAGCAGGAGTTTTGTATTAGATTTCTCCCTGTGTGGGCATTACATTATGGAGCAAAGGGCCACGCAGAAGAAGAACGATGTGAACATACAGTATATAACACAGGTCTACAGTGATGGGGGAATCCACAGGGAAACAAGCAAGCAAAAGTAGCCCAGCCTGTTTCATTTCACTCTCTGAATGAAAGAGAGCTTCACTGACTAACAGACATGTTGACTGCTGTATTTTCCTATACAGCTTTACAATTCAGATTGCTCTGGAGCCCTACACTATCCAGGTAGTAGAGAGTTTCACAGTTCAAAACCTTCTGTCCCTTTTCCTTTTTGGTAATTTTGAACATCTCAAAAGGTGGAATCAACACCTCCTGCTCCTTGTCTCCCATCACTGGGTAGGACTTGAGATCAGCTCCTGCACATGTAGTTATATTAAAGCAGGACTTCTCTCCAAAATCTGTCAAGTTCTTTAGGAAAGAGCTGGAGGCAAAGAAGCCGAATCTGATTATTTTGTTAACTTCACCTAAAAACACCATGTTGGTTCTTCGAAATGTCTTGTAACAGCGCTGTTGGTTTTCCTTCAGGAGGCGGAGAGCATCAGTCAGGAAGAAATGCAGGGAGTGGAACTGGAAGGTGGACCTGTAGACTGTGCTACTGATCCTGACTTCCTGGTTGAACACTGGGTATATCTTAAAATCTCCTGCTGTGTAAGCACAGATAGCCTTGATATGGTCTTCGCTAAGTTTGTCTTCATTCATTTTATTTTTTGAGGCACATTTTTTTGCATTCAACCAGGGTTTTCTGAAGATCTCTGTTTCGTTTTCTTTTGGAAGATATTCCTTCTGCACCTTGTTGTACATTTGTTCAGTGCAGCCGTAATACATGTCGTCAACAGAGTTAGGGACCATGTCCAAGGGTATGGGGGAATTGAGACCAGGCTGATGGAGATGAACCTTCAGAGAATATGGTAGGAAAAAAACAGGCAAAAAGTGTAAAAGAGAGGAAAATGTGAATTAAAATTCCCCCTCTCTCTCTCTCTCTCTCTCTCTCTCTCTCTCTCTCTCTCTCTCTCTCTCTCTCTCTCTCTCTCTCTCTCTCTCTCTTTCTCTCTCTCAAATTCATTAATTGAAATTCAATATGCTTTAATGGCATGAATAACAAGGTCAAGGTTGCCAAAGCAAATTGATACACACAATTATGAAAACAACAGTGACAACAATAAGAATAGTAGCTATAATACTATATATAAGAAATTAAACAAAAACGTATATAATAATAAAATTTAATACCTCTCTCTCTCTCTCTCTCTCTCTCTCTCTCTCTCTCTCTCTCTCTCTCTCTCTCTCTCTCTCTCTCTCTCTCTCTCTCTCTCTCTCTCTCTCTCTCTCTCTCTTTCTCTCTCTCAAATTCATTAATTGAAATTCAATATGCTTTAATGGCATGAATAACAAGGTCAAGGTTGCCAAAGCAAATTGATACACACAATTATGAAAACAACAGTGACAACAATAAAAATAGTAGCTATAATACTATATATAAGAAATTAAACAAAAACGTATATAATAATAAAATGTAATACCTCTCTCTCTCTCTCTCTCTCTCTCTCTCTCTCTCTCTCTCTCTCTCTCTCTCTCTCTCTCTCTCTCTCTCTCTCTCTCTCTCTCTCTCTCAAAATTGTGTAATATCTTACCATCTTGGAGTCCACACCCAAAGTCCAAGCCTGGATGAAATACATCACAGTAAAGCTTAGGATCTTGTGTCTTGTCATGATGTCAAAATATGTTGGTCCAATGGCAACTTGTAATGGAGATGAATTGCCTTTTAAGATACAGAATCAGCATTGAAATGTTCAGCTTTCAGGGGGCCTTGTTATACCAGCGCTCTTGTGGTTATTTTCACAGTCCCTCCTCTCTTGCTGAGAACAGGCACCTACAGATACAAGTACCCCTCAAACCACAAACCCCTTAGCACAGTACACACACACACACACACACACACACACACACACACACACACACACACACACACACACACACACACACACACACACACACACACACACACACACACACACACACACACACACACACACACACACACACACACACACACACACACACACACACACACACACACACACACACACACACACACACACACAGCCTAGCGGTTAAGAGCATTGGGCCAGTAATTGAAAAGTTGCTGGTTCAAGTCCCCCAGCCAGCCAGGTGGAAAAATCTGCCATTCTCCCCGGTTGCCGATGACGTCGATTAAGGTAGCCCCCTGCACCTCTCTGATTCAGAAGGGTTGGGTTAAATGTGGAAGACACATTTTGGTTGAATGCATTCAGTTGTGCAACTGACTAGGTATCCGCCTTTCCCTTCACATACTCACACACATACAGTGTGATGCCTAGTTGGGACAAAAACCTGCAGTACCTGATGCCCTCCACAAATAGGGTTGATTTCCTCTGGCCTAGTCTAAGCTTTGTCTGCCAATCATTCGTTTATCTGGTTTAGTTAAACACTGCCCTCTTCTGCCCAGAATGCACCATGTCAAGACTAAAGGCCTCTGGGTACATTAGTGTGTGTGTTCGCTATTCTGTGGTCTCTCATGCCAATGTCCAGGTTATGATTTAGGCAGTATTCTAATACTGCTGGTTATGGTTGTTACCTTTACTTTGTTATGACTGAGATGTGAGAGACCTGGTAGGTTGACAGGGTTCCATTCCTTTGTTATGACTGAGATGTGAGAGACCTGGTAGGTTAACAGGGTTCCATTCCTTCGTTATGACTGAGATGTGAGAGGCCTGGTAGGTTAACAGGGTTCCATTCCTTTGTTATGACTGAGATGTGAGAGGCCTGGTAGGTTGACAGGGTTCCATTCCTTTGTTATGACTGAGATGTGAGAGGCCTGGTAGGTTGACAGCGTTCCATCATATTGCGTTCATATGGTGAGGTCTGTCAGATTTGTGGTGGTTACAAATGATAGGAGTTCATGAAAAGGGACAAGGAAAGGAAGGATGCAGATTGAGACTAGTGGGATGTGTCCTTAGTGGTTGGGCCACTGACTGTGTAGTTTATGGTGGAGTTAAATCACTGACTGTGTAGTTTATGGTGGAGTCCAGCCAATGACTGTGTAGTTTATGGTGGAGTTAAATCACTGACTGTGTAGTTTATGGTGGAGTTCAGCCACTGACTGCGTAGTTTATGGTGGAGTTCAGCCAAAGACTTTGTAGTTTATGGTGGAGTTAAATCACTGACTGTGTAGTTTATGGTGGAGTCCAGCCACTGACTGTGGAGTTTATGGTGGAGTTAAATCACTGACTGTGTAGTTTATGGTGGAGTTCAGCCACTGACTGCGTAGTTTATGGTGGAGTTCAGCCAAAGACTTTGTAATTTATGGTGGAGTCCAGCCAATGACTGTGTAGTTTATGGTGGAGTCTAGCCAATGACTGTGTAGTTTATGGTGGAGTCCAGCCACTGTATAGACAGCACCTAATCCAACAGTTATATCTGTAGAGTGATGTATGTTCACACAGATTAATACAGGTCACATTCTAATGCTAATATGCATACACGCAGGAAAACACGCACACACACAGGACGGAAACACCAAATGACTTCCGAGAATTGTTTTTTCACACTTCGTTCATACTGAGCTATATGTGAACATGACTAACAACAGCAGCAGCACTGCTGATACTGAGAAAAGGTTTCCCATAATAACGGTACAGAAAGACCCTTAAACCTCCTCATCATCCTTCCCCTCTAATCAGGGACTGATTCAGGCCTGGAATACTAACAGCCAATATACCAATAATCAATCAATAACCCAGAATAAAGGAAAGCAGCACTACAGTGAGGCTTGAGGCCCTTAGTCCAGGGTTTCCCAACCCTCTCCTCAGGGACCATCAGACGTTTCACATTTTAGTTTTAGCCCTAAACGGACAAACCTGATACAGTCTACTAACCATCAACCCCTTGACTAATTGATGCAGGTGTGCCAGTCTGGTTGTTCCAGAGGAGAGGGTTGGGAAGTACTGCGCCTAGCAGGCAACCTTGGTCCTGTAGTGCCGCATGAACTTTATGTTTTGGATTTAACCGACCAGGAAGACCAGGTGTGTTGAAGTTTGTCAATCACTCAACCGATCATTTAGTTCAGTTGGTCTGGTGTGGAGCCTAGTTGGGACAACACCCTGCAGTACCTGCAGCACTCCAGTAACGGGGTTGCTTACCCCTGACCTAGACTAAGCTTTGACTGCCAATCACTTCTTCAGCAGGTTGAGTGAAGTACTGCCCACTTCTGGCTGCTGTGAGGAATGCACCGTGTCAAGACACTAAAGCAGGGTTTCCCAAACTCGGTCCTTGGGACCCCAAAGGGTGCACGTTTTGGTTTTTGCCCTAGCACTACACAGCTGATTAAACTAATCATCAGGCTTTGATAAGTTGAAACAGCAGTGTATTGTTCGTGCAAAAACCAAACCGTGCACCCTTTGGGGTCCCGAGGACCGAGATTGTGAAACGCTGAACTAAAGGCTTTTAGGTACATTAGCGTGTGTTTGCTTTTCAGTGGCCTCTCAAGCCAGTGTCCAGGGTATGACTTAGACAGTATTCCAATATTCTAATACTGCTGGTTATGGTTGTTATGACTGAGATGTGAGAGACCTGGTAGGTTGACAGGGTTCCATTCCTTTGTTATGACTGAGATGTGAGAGACCTGATAGGTTGACAGGGTTCCATTCCTTTGTAATGACTGAGATTTGAGAGACCTGGTAGGTTGACAGGGTTCCATTCCTTTGTTATGACTGAGATGTGAGAGACCTGGTAGGTTGACAGGGTTCCATTCCTTTGTTATGACTGAGATGTGAGAGACCTGGTAGGTTGACAGGGTTCCATTCCTTTGTTATGACTGAGATGTGAGAGGCCTGGTAGGTTGACAGCGTTCCATCATATTGCGTTCATATGGTGAGGTCTGTCAGATTTGTGGTGGTTACAAATGATAGGAGTTCATGAAAAGGGACAAGGAAAGGAAGGATGCAGATTGAGACTAGTGGGATGTGTCCTTAGTGGTTGGGCCACTGACTGTGTAGTTTATGGTGGAGTTAAATCACTGACTGTGTAGTTTATGGTGGAGTCCAGCCAATGACTGTGTAGTTTATGGTGGAGTTAAATCACTGACTGTGTAGTTTATGGTGGAGTTCAGCCACTGACTGCGTAGTTTATGGTGGAGTTCAGCCAAAGACTTTGTAGTTTATGGTGGAGTCCAGCCAATGACTGTGTAGTTTATGGTGGAGTTAAATCACTGACTGTGTAGTTTATGGTGGAGTCCAGCCACTGACTGTGGAGTTTATGGTGGAGTTAAATCACTGACTGTGTAGTTTATGGTGGAGTTCAGCCACTGACTGCGTAGTTTATGGTGGAGTTCAGCCAAAGACTTTGTAATTTATGGTGGAGTCCAGCCAATGACTGTGTAGTTTATGGTGGAGTCCAGCCAATGACTGTGTAGTTTATGGTGGAGTCCAGCCACTGTATAGACAGCACCTAATCCAACAGTTATATCTGTAGAGTGATGTATGTTCACACAGATTAATACAGGTCACATTCTAATGCTAATATGCATACACGCAGGAAAACACGCACACACACAGGACGGAAACACCAAATGACTTCCGAGAATTGTTTTTTCACACTTCGTTCATACTGAGCTATATGTGAACATGACTAACAACAGCAGCAGCACTGCTGATACTGAGAAAAGGTTTCCCATAATAACAGTACAGAAAGACCCTTAAACCTCCTCATCATCCTTCCCCTCTAATCAGGGACTGATTCAGGCCTGGAATACTAACAGCCAATATACCAATAATCAATCAATAACCCAGAATAAAGGAAAGCAGCACTACAGTGAGGCTTGAGGCCCTTAGTCCAGGGTTTCCCAACCCTCTCCTCAGGGACCATCAGACGTTTCACATTTTAGTTTTAGCCCTAAACGGACAAACCTGATACAGTCTACTAACCATCAACCCCTTGACTAATTGATGCAGGTGTGCCAGTCTGGTTGTTCCAGAGGAGAGGGTTGGGAAGTATTGCGCCTAGCAGGCAACCTTGGTCCTGTAGTGCCGCATGAACTTTATGTTTTGGATTTAACCGACCAGGAAGACCAGGTGTGTTGAAGTTTGTCAATCACTCAACCGATCATTTAGTTCAGTTGGTCTGGTGTGGAGCCTAGTTGGGACAACACCCTGCAGTACCTGCAGCACTCCAGTAACGGGGTTGCTTACCCCTGACCTAGACTAAGCTTTGACTGCCAATCACTTCTTCAGCAGGTTGAGTGAAGTACTGCCCACTTCTGGCTGCTGTGAGGAATGCACCGTGTCAAGACACTAAAGCAGGGTTTCCCAAACTCGGTCCTTGGGACCCCAAAGGGTGCACGTTTTGGTTTTTGCCCTAGCACTACACAGCTGATTAAACTAATCATCAGGCTTTGATAAGTTGAAACAGCAGTGTATTGTTCGTGCAAAAACCAAACCGTGCCCCCTTTGGGGTCCCGAGGACCGAGATTGTGAAACGCTGCACTAAAGGCTTTTAGGTACATTAGCGTGTGTTTGCTTTTCAGTGGCCTCTCATGCCAGTGTCCAGGGTATGACTTAGACAGTATTCCAATATTCTAATACTGCTGGTTATGGTTGTTATGACTGAGATGTGAGAGACCTGGTAGGTTGACAGGGTTCCATTCCTTTGTTATGACTGAGATGTGAGAGACCTGATAGGTTGACAGGGTTCCATTCCTTTGTAATGACTGAGATTTGAGAGACCTGGTAGGTTGACAGGGTTCCATTCCTTTGTTATGACTGAGATGTGAGAGACCTGGTAGGTTGACAGGGTTCCATTCCTTTGTTATGACTGAGATGTGAGAGACCTGGTAGGTTGACAGGGTTCCATTCCTTTGTTATGACTGAGATTTGAGAGGCCTGGTAGGTTGACAGGGTTCCATTCCTTTGTTATGACTGAGATTTGAGAGGCCTGGTAGGTTGACAGGGTTCCATTCCTTTGTTATGACTGAGATTTGAGAGGCCTGGTAGGTTGACAGGGTTCCATTCCTTTGTTATGACTGAGATGTGAGAGGCCTGGTAGGTTGACAGGGTTCCATCATATTGCGTTCATATGGTGAGGTCTGTCAGATTTGTGGTGGTTACAAATGATAGGGGATAATGAAAAGGGACAAGGAAAGGAAGGACGCATATTGAGACTATTGGGATGTGGCCCTAGTGGTTAGGCCACTGACTGTGCAGTTTATGGTGGAGTTCAGCCAATGACTGTGTAGTTTATGGTGGAGTCCAGCAACTGACTGTGTAGTTTATGGTGGAGTCCAGCCACTAAATATGTATTTAATGGTGGAGTCCAGCCACTGACTGTGTAGTTTATGGTGGAGTTCAGCCAATGTCTGTGGAATTTATGGTGGAGTTCAGCCAATGACTGTGGAATTTATGGTGGAGTTCAGCCAATGTCTGTGGAATTTAGGGTGGAGTTCAGCCAATGACTGTGGTGTTTATGGTGGAGTTCAGTCACTTACCGTGTAGTTTATTGTGGAGTCCAGCCACTGACTGTGTAGTTTATGATGGAGCCCAGCCACTGACTGTGTAGTGTATGGTGGAGTTCAGCCAATGTCTGTGGAATTTATGGTGAAGTTCAGCCAATGACTGTGGAGTTTATGGTGGAGTTCAGCCAATGTCTGTGGAATGTATGGTGAAGTTCAGCCAATGACTGTGGAGTTTATGGTTGAGTTCAGCCAATGTCTGTGGAATTTATGGTGGAGTTCAGCCAATGACTGTGGTGTATATGGTAGAGTACAGTCACTTACCGTGTAGTTTATTGTGGAGTCCAGCCAATGACTGTGTAGTTTATGGTGGAGTCCAGCTACTGACTGTGTAGTTTATGGTGGTGTCCAGCCACTGACTGTGTAGTTTATGATGGAGCCCAGCCACTGACTGTCGAGTTTATGGTGGAGTTCAGCCACTGACTGTGGAGTTTATGGTGGAGTTCAGCCACTGACTGTGGAGTTTATGGTGGAGTCCAGTCACTGACTGTGGAGTTTATGGTGGAGTTCAGTCACTGTCTGTGTAGTTTATGGTGGAGTTCAGTCACTGACTGTGTAGTTTATGGTGGAGTCCAGCCACTGACTGTGTAGTTTATGGTTTAGTTCAGCCACTGACTGTGGAGTTTATGGTTGAGTCCAGCCACTGACTGTGGAGTTTATAGCCAGCCCCTGTATAGGTGGCACCTTATCCAACAGTTATATCTGTAGAGTGATGTGTGTTTACACAGATTAATACAGGTCACTTTCAAAAGAACACATGCATACATGCTAACACACACACACACACACACACACACACACACACACACATACACACACACACACACACATACACACACACACACACACACACACACACACACACACACACACACACACACACACACACACACACACAGGCAGGAAACACCACATGGCTTCTGATAAAAAAAAATTCACACTTCTTTCATACTGAGCTATATGTGAACATGACTAACACCAGCAGCAGCACTGCTGATACTGAGAAAAGGTTACCCATAGTAACAGTACAGAAAGACCCTTAAACCTCATCATCATCCTTCCCCTCTAATCAGGGACTGATTCAGGCATGAAATACTCATATCCAATATACCACTAATCAATCAATTGATTGATCGATCAGTCGATCAATTAACCCATCAATTAATCAGCTATCAGGGAATAAAGAAAACAGCACTACGGCAAACCTTGAGGCCCCTAGTATAAACTTCGGAGCCAATCAAGGACGGCAGGGGCAGGGCCCCACCACTTATGAGAATCAGCCGGTGATGGGTGACATGCCTGTGGGCTAATCGGGGCGGGGCAATTTGTGAAGAGACGTCCAGAATTGACTTAATGTAATGTTGTAACTTTAGTTTGTCTAAACGTGGTACAGTGAAAGTGAAAACAAAATGGACGAGACTTACTGTAGTCAAGCTCAATGATTTTCTTTATTCATTTTGCCAGAAGTTGCAGAAGACATTTACTGTAAGTGCTTTAAAGTCTCCTATGGAGTCTGATACAAAGGCTAGTACAAACATCTTAATAATCACTATTTCAGGTAGTCAGGATGAGGTTTGTATGTAACATCCACCAATGAACCAATTAACTTAATACAATAAAAGCTTTAAACACTGAAAACACATTGTTTGGCTTTATTTACTTTAAGAAGGATAAGCAGCCTGGCTGTTTGATTTAAATCCTATTTAGGGACAATTACTCAAGATCAACATAGATTTTCTTAATTAATAATTGGCTTCTTAAAAATGTTGCAATTCAGGTTACTCTTGGGGGGTTTGATACTCTCTAGTTTGTACACAACATCGCACCAAAGGTTTTCATCATTTTCTTTCTTCATCACGGCAGTAACTTTGAACACTTCATACGGTGGAATCAACACCTCCTTTTCATGATTCCCCATGTTGGGGTAGGACTTCAGATTAGCGGAAAAACATGTATTTATGTCAAAGCAAGACTTGTCTCCAAATTTTTTTTAAATTCCCTTCTCAAGAGAGCTGGAGGCAAAGAAGCCAAATCTGATTATTTTGTTAACTTCACCTCCAAACTCCATGTTGGTTCTCCGGTATGTGGTGTGACAGGTCTGTTGGTTTAGTTTCAGGAGGCAAATGGCGTCAGTCAGCAGGAAATGCAGGGAGTGGAACTGGAAGGAGGTTGTGTACTCTGTTCTATTGGTCCGGACTGCTTGGTTGAACACTGGGTATATCTTAGGGGAACCTGCTGTGTAAGCACAGATAGCCTTGATATGATCATGTGTAAGTTTGTCTTTAGAATTGGACTTGGCCTTTCTTGCACATTTTTCTGCATTCATCCAGGCTTGTTTGAAGATCCCTTCCCTGTTGTTTTCATGTTCCAGATATTCCTTCTGCACCTTGTTGTACATTTGTTCAGTGCAGCCGTTATACATGTCGTCAAGGGAGTTAGGGACCATGTCTAAGGTTTTGGGGGAATTGAGACCAAGTTGACGGAGATGAACCTTCAGAGAATTGGTCGAAAAAAAACAGGTACAAAGTGTAAGAGGGATTTTTTATATGTATTTAAATTATCTTTCTCTCTCTCTCACGCTCTCCCTCTCTCTCTCTCTCTCACATTTTATATAAAACAAATCGAACAAATTAACAAACACATATCTAATACAAAAATGTAATACAAAACTGTAATATTGTAATACCCTTTCTCTCTCTCTCTCTCTCTCTCTCTATTTGAAGATACAGAATCAGCATTGAAATGTTTAACTTTCAGGGAGTGTTTTTATACCAGTGCTCTTATGGTAATTTTCACAGTCCCTCCTCTCTTGCTGAGAACAAGCACCTACAGGCACAAGTACCCATCAAACCACAAACCCCTTAGCACAGTACACACACACACACACACACGCACACACACACACACACACACACACACACACACACACACACACACACACACACACACACACACACACACACACACACACACACACACACACACACACACACACACACACACACACACACACACACACACACACACACACACACACACACACATAGATAGCCTAGTGGTTATGAGCATTGGGCCAGTAATTGAAAAGTTGCTGGTTCATGTCCCCCAGCCAGCCAGGTGGAAAAATCTGCCATTCTCCCCGGTTGCCGATGACGTTGATTAAGGTAGCCCCCTGCACCTCTCTGATTCAGAAGGGTTGGGTTAAATGTGGAAGACACATTTTGGTTGAATGCATTCAGTTGTGCAACTGACTAGGTATCCCCCTTTCCCTTCACATACTCACACACATACAGTGTGATGCCTAGTTGGGACAAAATCCTGCAGTACCTGATGCCCTCCACAAATAGTGTTGATTTCCTCTGGCCTAGTCTAAGCTTTGTCTGCCAATCATTCCTTTATCTGGTTGAGTTAAACACTGCCCTCTTCTGCCCAGAATGCACAGTCAAGACTAAAGGCCTCTGGGTACATTAGTGTGTGTGTTTGCTATTCTGTTGTCTCTCATGCCAATGTCCAGGTTATGATTTAGGCAGTATTCTAATACTACTGGTTATGGTTGTTACCTTTCCTTTGTTATGACTGAGATGTGAGAGGCCTGGTAGGTTAACAGGGTTCCATTCCTTTGTTATGACTGAGATGTGAGAGGTCTGGTAGGTTAACAGGGTTCCATTCCTTTGTTATGACTGAGATGTGAGAGGCCTGGTAGGTTGATAGTGTTCCATCATATTGCGTTCATATGGTGAGGTCTGTCAGATTTGTGGTGGTTACAAATGATAGGAGTTCATGAAAAGGGACAAGGAAAGGAAGGATGCAGATTGAGACTATTGGGATGTGTCCTTAGTGGTTGGGCCACTGACTGTGTAGTTTATGGTGGAGTTCAGCCACTGACTGTGTAGTTTATGGTGGAGTTCAGCCACTGACTGTGTAGGTTATGGTGTAGTCCAGCCACTGACTGTGTAGTTTATGGTGGAGTTCAGCCAAAGACTGTGGAGTTTATGGTGGAGTTCAGCCAAAGACTGTGTAGTTTATGGTGGAGTTCAGCCAAAGACTGTGTAGGTTATGGTGGAGTCCAGCCACTGACTGTGTAGTTTATGGTGGAGTTCAGCCAAAGACTGTGTAGTTTATGGTGGAGTTCAGCCAAAGACTGTGTAGTTTATGGTGGAGTTCAGCCAAAGACTGTGTAGGTTATGGTGGAGTCCAGCCACTGACTGTGTAGTTTATGGTGGAGTTCAGCCAAAGACTGTGTAGTTTATGGTGGAGTTCAGCCAAAGACTGTGTAGTTTATGGTGGAGTTCAGCCACTGAATGTGGAGTTTATGGTGGAGTTAAATCACTGACTGTCTAGTTTATGGTGGAGTCAAGCCACTGACTGTGTAGTTTATGGTGGAGTCCAGCCACTGAATGTGTAGTTTATGGTGGAGTCCAGCCACTGAATGTGTAGTTTATGGTGGAGTTCAGCCACTGACTGTGTAGTTTATGGTGGAGTCCAGCCAATGACTGTGTAGTTTATGGTGGAGTCCAGCCACTGTATAGACAGCACCTAATCCAACAGTTATATCTGTAGAGTGATGTATGTTCACACAGATTAATACAGGTCACATTCTAATGCTAATATGCATACACGCAGGAAAACACGCACACACACAGGACGGAAACACCAAATGACTTCCGAGAATTGTTTGTTCACACTTCGTTCATACTGAGCTATATGTGAACATGACTAACAACAGCAGCAGCACTGCTGATACTGAGAAAAGGTTCCCCATAGTAACAGTACAGAAAGACCCTTAAACCTCCTCATCATCCTTCCCCTCTAATCAGGGACTGATTCAGGCCTGGAATACTAACTGCCAATATACCAATAATCAATCAATCACCCAGAATAAAGGAAAGCAGCACTACAGTGAAGCTTGAGGCCCTTAGTCCAGGGTTTCCCAACCCTCTCCTCAGGGACTACCAGACGTTTCACATTTTTGTTTTAGACCTAAACTGGCACACCTGATACAGTCTACTAACCATCAACCCCTTGACTAATTGATGCTGGTGTGCCAGTCTGGTTGTTCCAGAGGAGAGGGTTGGGAAGTACTGTGCCTAATATACAACCCTGGTCCTGGAGTGCTGCAGGAACTTTATGTTTTGGATTTAACCGACCAGGCAGACCAGGTGTGTTGAAGTTTGTCAATCACTCAACCGATCATTTAGTTCAGTTGGTCTGGTGTGGAGCCTAGTTGGGACAACACCCTGCAGTACCTGCAGCACTCCAGTAACGGGGTTGCTTACCCCTGGCCTAGACTAAGCTTAGTCTGCCAATCACTTCTTCAGCAGGTTGAGTGAAATACTGCCCACTTCTGGCTGCTGTGAGGAATGCACCATGTCAAGACACTAAAGTAGTGTTTCCCAAACTTGGTCCTTGGGACCCCAAAGGGTGAACGTTTTGGTTTTTGCCCTAGCACTACACAGCTGATTAAACTAATCATCAGGCTTTGATAAGTTGAAACAGCAGTGTATTGTTCGTGCAAAAACCAAACCGTGCACCCCTTGGGGTCCCGAGGACCGAGATTGGGAAACGCTGCACTAAAGGCTTTTTGGTACATTATTGTGTGTTTTGTTTTCAGTGGTCTCTCATGCCAGTGTCCAGGGTATGATTTAGACAGTGTCCCAATATTCTAATACTACTGGTTATGGTTGTTACCTTTACTTTGTTATGACTGAGATGTGAGAGGACTGGTAGGTTGATAGTGTTCAATTACTTTGTTATGACTGAGATGTGAGAGGCCTGGTAGGTTGACAGGGTTCCATTCCTTTGTTATGACTGAGATGTGAGAGGCCTGGTAGGTTGACAGCGTTCCATCATATTGTGTTCATATGGTGAGGTCTGTCAGATTTGTGGTGGTTACAAATGATAGGAGATAATGAAAAGGGACAAGGAAAGGAAGGACGCAGATTGAGACTATTGGGATGTGGCCTTAGTGGTTAGGCCACTGACTGTGTAGTTTATGATGGAGTCCAGTCACTGACTGTGTAGTTTATTGTTGAGTTCAGTCACTGTCTGTGTAGTTTGTATTCTAGTCCATTCACTGACTGTGTAGTTAATGTTGGAGTCAACAATAATCAATCAATAACCCAGAATAAAGGAAAGCAGCACTAGAGTGAGGCTTGAGGTCCTTAGTCCAGGGTTTCCCAACCCTCTCCTCAGGGACCATCAGACGTTTCACATTTTAGTTTTAGCCCTAAACTGACAAACCTGATACAGTCTACTAACCATCAACCCCTTGACTAATTGATGCAGGTGTGCCAGTCTGGTTGTTCCAGAGGAGAGGGTTGGGAAGTACTGCGCCTAGCAGGCAACCTTGGTCCTGGAGTGCCGCAGGAACTTTATGTTTTGGATTTAACCGACCAGGAAGACCAGGTGTGTTGAAGTTTGTCAATCACTGAACCGATCATTTAGTTCAGTTGGTCTGGTGTGGAGCCTAGTTGGGACAACACCCTGCAGTACCTGCAGCACTCCAGTAACGGGGTTGCTTACCCCTGGCCTAGACTAAGCTTTGACTGCCAATCACTTCTTCAGCAGGTTGAGTGAAATACTGCCCACTTCTGGCTGCTGTGAGGAATGCACCATGTCAAGACACTAAAGCAGGGTTTCACAAGATCGGTGCTCGGGACCTTAAAGGCCCGTTTTGGTTTTTGACCTACAGCCACTGACTGTGTAGTTTGTTGGAGTCCAGCCACTGACTGTGTAGTTTATGTTGGAGTCCAGCCACTGACTGTGTAGTTTATGGTGGAGTCCAGCCACTGACTGTGTAGTTTATGGTGGAGTCCAGCCACTGTATAGACAGCACCTAATCCAACAGTTATATCTGTAGAGTGATGTGTGTTCACACAGATTAATACAGGTCACATTCTAATGAACACATGCATACACACACACACACACACACTCTTTTGTCTTCATAACACGGAAATAAGTCACATGAATAACAGTGTTTGTTCAGCAGGAAGTTGCCATTGATAAAGATCGTTCAGAATGTCAACACTCGTTATTTACCAAGAGAGGAAAGGAGAGAGAAAAGGTGTGTTTCACCATCACCCTGTTCAATACAGAGACATTTTATTAGTCCACCATCACCCTGTTACTGCTTCAATACAGGGACATTATATTAGTCCACCATCACCCTGTTACTGCTTCAATACAGGGACATTATATTAGTCCACCATCACCCTGTTACTGCTTCAATACAGGGACATTATATTAGTCCACCATCACCCTGTTACTGCTTCAATACAGGGACATTTTATTAGTCCACCATCACCCTGTTACTGCTTCAATACAGGGACATTATATTAGTCTACCATCACCCTGTTACTGCTTCTATACAGGGACATTTTATTAGTCTACCATCACCCTGTTACTGCTTCAATACAGGGACATTTCATTAGTCCACCATCACCCTGTTACTGCTTCAATACAGGGACATTATATTAGTCTACCATCACCCTGTTACTGCTTCTATACAGGGACATTTTATTAGTCTACCATCACCCTGTTACTGCTTCAATACAGGGATATTATATTAGTCTACCATCACCCTGTTACTGCTTCAATACAGGGACATTATATTAGTCTACCATCACCCTGTTACTGCTTCAATACAGGGACATTTTATTAGTCCACCATCACCCTGTTACTGCTTCAATACAGGGACATTTTATTAGTCCACCATCACCTTGTTGCTGTGTCGAAACAGCGGGAGGCTAGAGAAGGAGGATACATTGGCACACACACAATCACAGATTTCTACAGATTCTAAAGTGGGGGTCAATGTTCTCTGAAGAACGTTGGAGAACAGAATCTTGGATGTCTGCATTCCAGCAACATTCAGCAATCGTTATGATGTGTTTGGAAAAAATGGTTCCGTTGTTGTACTTCTGACCTGTGTCACTAAAGTTACAATAACTTATGTTGTGTTATAAACTGGTTGGTTCCAGCCCTGAATGCTGATTGGCTGACATCCATGGTATATGACATAATAAACTGGGTGGTTCGAGCCCTGAATGCTGAATGGCTGACCGCCAGACAGTATACCACGGGTATGACAAAACGTGTTTTTACTGCTCTGATTACGTTGGTAACCAGTTTATAATTTATAACAGCCAATATACCACGGCTAAGGTCTGCATTGCGTCGTGCCTAAGAACAGCCCTTAGCAGTGGTATTTACATTTTAGTCATTTAGCAGACGCTCTTATCCAGAGCGACTTACAGTTAGTGAGTGCATACATTCTTTTTTTATTTTTCATACTGGCCCCTCATGGGAATCGAACCCACAACCCTGGCGTTGCAAACGCCATGCTCTAACAACTGAGCTACATCCCTGCCGGCCATTCCCTCCCCTACCCTGGATGACGCTGGGCCAAATGTGCGCCGCCCCATGGGTCTCCCGATCACGGCCGGCTATGACAGAGCCTGGATTCGAACCAGGATCTCTAGTGGCACAGCTAGCACCGCGATGCAGTGCCTTAGACCACTGCGCCACTCGGGAGACGGTATATTGGCCATATACCACACCCCCTCGGTCCTCATTACTTAATTATACCACATCATACAGTATTGCTAGTGCTACAAAATCTAGCAAAGGTGAAACACGTTAACAGTGCTTCCTGGGTTAAGAACTGAGGTCCTGTTTCGCTTAGCTGATATACATGTGTCCCTAACAATGTATGGGTGGTGGGTTCGATTCCCTCAGGAGTCACATAACCTATTCTAAAGATGTATGCACACACTGTAGTTTAAATGGCTTAGAATTAAAGCAGTTGCTAAATGGCTACTGAACAAATATAAAATGCAACATTTTACTGAGTTACAGTTCATGTAAGGAAATCAGTCAATTGAAATAAATTCATTAGGCCCTAATCTATGGATTTCACATGACTGGGAATACAGATGTGCATCTGTTGGTCCCAGATACCTTTTTTTTTTTTTTTTTTTTGTAGGGGCGTGGATCAGAAAACCAGTCAGTATCTGGTGACAACCATTTGCCTCATATTGTGCGACATCTCCTTCACATTGCTCAGGCTGTTGATTGTAGCCTGTGGGAAAAATGTCCCTCTCCTCTTCAATGATTCTGTGAAGTTGCTTGATATTGGAGGGAACTGGAACAGGCTGTCGTACACGTCGATCCAGAGCATCCCAAATATGCTCAATGGGTGACATGTCTGGTGAGTATGCAGCCCATGGAAGAACTGGGACATTTTCAACTTCCAGGAATTGTGTACAGATCCTTGCAACACGGGGCCGTGCATTATCATGCTGAAACATGAAAGAAGGCGGCGGATGAACGGCACGACTATGGGCCTCAGGATCTCGTCACGATATCTCTGTGCATTGAAATTGCCATCGATAAAATGCAATTGTGTTCGTTGTCCGAAGCTTATGCCTGCCCATACCATAACCCCGCCGCCACCATGGGGCACTCAATTCACAACGTTGACATCAGCAAACTGCTCGCCCACACGACGCCATACACGCTGTCTTCAATCTGCCCGGTACAGTTGAAACAGGGATTCATCTGTGAAGAACACACTTCTCCAACGTGCCAGTGGCCATCGAAGGTGAACATTTGCCGACTGAAGTCGGTTACGACGCCAAACTGCTGTTGAGGATGACGAGCATGCAGATGAGCTTCCCTGAGAACTTTTCATCAGCTGTCCAGGTGGCTGGTCTCAGACGATCCCTCAGATGAATAAGTCGGATGTGGAGGTCCTGGGCTGGCGTGGTTACACGTGGTCTGCGGTTGTGAGGCCGGTTGGACATACTGCCAAATTCTCTAAAACGACGTTGGAGGCAGCTTATGATAGAGAAATTAGCATTCAATTCTCTGGCAACAGCTCTGGTGGACGTACCTGCAGTCAGTATGCCAATTACACGCTCCCTCAAAACTTGAAACATCTGTGGCATTGTGTTGTGTGACAAAACTGCACATTTTAGAGTGGCCTTTTATTATCCCCAGCACAAGGTCCACCTGTGTAATGATCAAGCTGTTTAATCGGCTTCTTGATATGCCATACCTGTCAGGTGGATGGATTATATTGGCAAAGGAGAAATGCTCACTAACAGGGATGTAAACACATTTGTGCACAACAATTGAGAGTCATAAGCTTTTTGTGCAGATGGAAAATGTCTGATATTTTCTTTTTCAGCTCATGAAACATGGGACCAACACTTTATATGTTGCGTTGATATTTCTGTTCAATATATTAACAGACTTCTGTTAAAGACAATCATGAAAAAACAGCATATTTTGGAGACGGTTATCACCTACAGTACCAATCCTGATTCAACCGTTGTCTGTAGACTAAAATATGTAGCAATACTGTATATCACGTTTCACTTTCATGTGGTGCTATGCGAAAAGGTACTGTATGATGTTGTGTTGTCAAGGCTACAGCCATGATTCTTCACTCTGTTCCTGATGTTGTGTTGTCAAGGCTAAAGCCATAATTCTCCACTCTGTTCCTGATGTTCTGTTGTCAAGGCTACGACCATGATCCTCCACTCTGTTCCTGATGTTGTGTTGTCAAGGCTACAGCCATGATTCTCCAATCTGTTCCTGATATTGTGTTGTCAAGGCTACAGTCATGATTCTCCACTCTGTTCCTGATGTTGTGTTGTCAAGGCTACAGCCATGATTCTCCAATCTGTTCCTGATGTTGTGTTGTCAAGGCTACAGCAATGATTCTCCAATCTGTTCCTGATGTTGCATTGTCAAGGCTATAGCCATGATTCTCCACTCTGTTCCTGATGTTGTGTTGTCAAGGCTACAGTCATGATTCTCCAATCTGTTCCTGATGTTGCGTTGTCAAGGCTGGGAGACTATTTGTGTATTTTATTTTATTTAACCTTTATTTATACAGGTTATTCTCGTTGGGATATATTTTACAATATAGACCTGTTGTAATTTGTACCAGTACTGTGCTTTTCCATCTGGCTCCACGTCAACATCTTTACATGGCTGTTAGTCTGTTTGTTTGTATCTTGTACCAGTACTGTGCTGTTTCTGTGGAAGTTTGTTTGGCATGCTGTGACTCATGCAGGGATTGTTCCATCATAACCCCTGTGAGAAATAAGACAGAGAAATAAAACTATGAAAAATAAACAAAAAAACTATGAAAATCAAAACAAGGGGGAGAAACTGTCACCACTGGTGAAACTTACTCATCTGGGAAAGAGTCACCTACTCATCTCCCTCTTCAAACAAAATGTGTTATTTCTATTAAATAGCTCTTCAAACAAACAATAAAGGTGGATTCATTTAGGATGAATGGCTTTGGATGATGTTTGTGTTGCATGTGTTACCTGTGTTAGTGTCGTTGTAGGTGGAACTATCTGGAGGTGGTTTCAATAAACCAGGGATAGTTTCACTCAGCCCGTTTCTCTCTCTCTCTCTCTCTCTCTCGCTCGCTCGCTCTCTTGCTCACTCTCTCTCTCCTTCCTCTCGCTCTCTCTCTCTCTCTCTCTCTCTCTCTCTCTCTCTCTCTCTCTCTCTCTCTCTCTCTCTCTCTCTCTCTCTCTCTCTCTCTCTGTATTTTAAAGGTTCTTGTCCTTTCTGGACATCTGTAGCATCCTGTTACTGTTAATGATTAATTCTAATTCTATGTTTCCTTCCGCCTGAACATTGACAGGAAATGGGAGTGACCTGATTGCCATGGAAATGAATGTTACAGCAAATGACAATGGATCAATAAGTAACCTGACTGGGTAATTGTGTCAGAACAGTGGAAGGCCAAAGAATGAGAGTCTGTTGGTTCACTCTCTCATATATATCACTTCAGGGTGAATCCTAACTTCAACTGAAGTTCAATTTCCACTTAGTCTCCCAATGACATCAATGCGTTACTAAGTAAACATTTGAATTAAGTGGAAGTTAGGATTCGCACCCTGTGTTGAAACAGTGGAAGGCCAGAAAAGGATACATTGGCTCGCACACACACACACACACACACACACAATGAGACATCTAAAACGGTGGAGGCTGCTGAGGGGAGGACGGCTCATAATAATGGCATGTGTTTGATATCATTCCATTGACTCCGTTCCAGCCATTATTATGAGACGTCCTCCCCTCACCAGCCTCCACTGATCTAAAGGTACATACACAATACACATTCACTCTCCTCCTGTGAATTGCTAAATGATGCTTCTCTTATTGAGCTTATTGTTATTAGATACATCACTTCGCATGTGTCCCAAATGGCACCCTATTCCTTAAATAGTGCACTACTTTTGACCAGGGCTCATATATAAGGAAAAGGGTGCCATTTGGAACACAGCATTCATGTGCATTGTAGTCAGACGTCCTCAATGCTGACAGTAAGGCCTCCCCCACTGTCCTCCCACTGCTCTGACACACACACACAAGTAAACACGTACACACACAGCCCTCCTCCTCCTGTGTATCTGGAGGAGTGTTCTGGTTGGGAATTGGTAATTGTGTCAGAACAGTGGAAGGCCAAAGAATGAGAGTCCGTTGGTTCACTCTCTCATATACATCACTTCAGGGTGAATCCTAACTTCAACTGAAGTTCAATTTCCACTTAGTCTCCCAATGACATCAATGCGTTACTAAGTAAACATTTGAATTAAGTGGAAGTTAGGATTCGCACCCTGTGTTGAAACAGTGGAAGGCCAGAAAAGGATACATTGGCTCGCACACACACACACACACACACACACACAATGAGACATCTAAAACGGTGGAGGCTGCTGAGGGGAGGACGGCTCATAATAATGGCATGTGTTTGATATCATTCCATTGACTCCGTTCCAGCCATTATTATGAGACGTCTGTTACGGAGTCTAGTTGATAGGTAATCGACTAGTTGGACTGTTCCCCAGACTCCACGCGTAGGGATTTGTACAAGGCTTAACAAGGCTATTGAACTGAACATTGGTGTCTGTCTTTATTCCTTAATCCAACATATCATACAGAAACATGGTATCAGAAGTGGCTCGGAAAACACACGTTTGTTATTTTTGTAGCTAAGTACAGTATAGGCGCAGTTACGTTCCATATGCGAACACAAGCCGTTTCCTACTCACAACACTGATCAACTCGTGTTAGCTGGCTAGCTAGCATCACTACCTACCTCCATGACTGAAGACAAAGAAATCTCCTATTCCATTGCTATGGCAGCGAACATTCCGCCACCAAATCACATGGTTCTCACAGGGGACTGGAATACTAATTGGGACAACTTCAGGGATGAATTCGAGGACTATGCGCTGGCGACCGGTCTACATGAGAAACCCAACGAGGTACAAGCGGCAACTCTGAGGAGTTTAATGGGCAGCGAATGCAGGCATATCTACCGGCACAATTTCACCCTCACGGCACGACAACAGTGTGATGCAAAGGCTATATTGGATGCATTGGAGAATTACTTCAAACCCGCCAGAAACGTAATTTACGAGCGGTTCGTTTTCGGAAGCTGCAAACAGGAAGAGGGTGAGTCAGTACACAACTTTGTAACCCGTTTGAGAGAGAAATCCGCCACTTGTGAATACGGGGGATTGAAAGATGAACTGATTCGTGACAAAATAGTACTGGGAATTGCAAATGAGAATACGCGCCGGCGTCTACTGAGAGAGAGAGGCTTAACATTAGTAACTGCCATCGAAATGTTCCGCACTGCTGAAGTCACTGACATGAGAATGAGAGCAATGGAAACGGAAACCCCACGCTCCGACGTTGATACTGTTCACGCTGTTGCTAGGCAGACATTCAGACAAAACCAATCGAGGCAGAGTAATTCACCACGAACGGTGAACACAGAGAGCCCCGTAGCATGTAAATACTGTGGGAATACACACACACGTGGCAAAGAGCACTGCCCGGCCTATGGAAAACCATGCAGAGCTTGTGGAACTAATAATCACTTTGCAAAAGTGTGTCTCAAAAGCAAAAGAAGGGTGAGTGAGGGCAAGATTCACTGTGTTGATGATGTTACTCAATGTTCAGAGCTGAACAGTGAAAGTGACATTTACATGCATGAATCCATTGGGGCTGTACACTCAAGAGGGAAGAAATGGTTTGTGACACTACGATTACACAACAAGCAACAACAATGTCAACTGGATTCGGGTGCTACATGCAACGTAATGAGCTACAAAGACAAAATCAATCTGGCACCTGACACACATCTATTTCCCAGCGATACTAGACTAAAGCTGTACTCAGGAGAACTAATGAGCTCTATGGGCACCTTTGAGACCGAATGTGTTATTCGGGGACGCAAACACAAGCTGGAGTTCGAGATTGTGAAAACCAGTCAAAATCCTCTCCTCTCAGGCTCTACATGCGAACGCCTGGGACTGATGCAGTTCACTGTACCAAATGACCTGCACATTGTGGATCATGTCCAGCATGGACCCCTGTCCAAAGAACAACTACTCAGCAGATATGACGATGTATTCAACATGCCCGTTGAATCAGTGCCTGGGGAGGTACACTTTGAAGTGGATGAGAGCATTACTCCAGTCCAGTGTGCTCCTCGCAATGTGCCCATTGCAATGAAAGTGGCTGTGAAGGCCCAGCTGGACAAGTATGAGGCCGATGGCCACATGACATCTGTGACTGAACCAACTGACTGGATCAGCAATATGGTCATAGTGAAAAAACCAGAGAAGCTGAGGGTCTGCATCGACCCAAAGCATCTGAACCAAGCACTGAAACGATCCCACTACATCATGCCGACACTAGAGGATGTCCTCTATAAGCTTCCCAAGGCCAGGATTTTCACCTTGGTGGATGCCCGAGATGCATTCCTTCAATGCAAGCTGGACGAAGAAAGCAGCTTCATGACTACCTTCTGGACCCCCTGGGGTCGGAAACGCTGGCTCAAGCTCCCGTTTGGTGTCTCAGTGGCGCCTGAGGTATACCAACGCAAGCAGCACGAGTTACTGGCTGGGCTCAAGGGCATTGAACCCATCGCCGATGATATCCTGATCGTAGGCTGTGGTGAAACAGACGAAGAAGCAGAACGCGACCACGATGTGAAGCTCCTGGCACTGATGGAGCGCTGCCGATCAGTTAAGCTTCGTCTTGGCCTGAAGAAGCTGCAGTTCAAGGTGAAAGACGTCCACTTCCATGGCCACATTCTCTCGGCAAAAGGCCTGAAGCCGGACCCAGACAAGGTCCAAGCGATCCTCGACATGCCAAACCCGTCTGATGCAAAAGGAGTACAGCGTCTCATCGGCTTTGCAAACTATCTTGCAAAGTTCATGCCACACCTATCAGCAGTCTGTGAGCCTCTGCGCCGGTTGCTGGACAAAGACACACCATGGCACTGGCTACCCAAGCACGAGGCCGCAGTGCAGGAGATGAAATCTCTGGCTTCATCCATGCCAGTGTTGCGCTACTACGACGTCACGAAGCCTGTCACAATCCAGAGCGACTCTAGCCAAAGGGGACTTGGATGCTGCCTTATGCAGGAAGGCCAGCCCGTTGCGTTTGCCTCGAGAGCGCTCACCCCCACCGAACAAAACTATGCACAAATTGAGAAAGAGTGCCTCAGCATCGTCTTCTCCTGTCAGCGATTCCATCACTACTTATATGGTCGAGAGCTGGTCACCGCTGAAACTGACCACAAACCACTCATTGCCATATTCAGTAAACCTCTCCTCAACGCGCCCAAGAGGCTTCAAAGTATGCTCCTGACTCTGCAAAACTACAGCCTGAAGGTCATTTACAAGCCAGGACCTGAGATGTACATCAGCGACACACTGAGCAGGGCAACAGCACAATGTACAGGTAGAGGCACTGCCTATCAGCGGCAGGCCATCTGTTCGCTACAGCAGGAACAACAAGATGTTCAACAGATCAATCAGGCAGACTACTTAAACGTGACAGATCACCGCCTAGCCCAGATCAGGCAACATACTGACAAGGACGAACACCTACAGTCACTGAAGTCCATGGCTCTAGCAGGTTGGCCATATCTGAAAGAGGAGACACCTTTCACAGTGAGAGAATACTGGACCTTTCGAGATGAGATCAGTGTGCAAAATGGCGTCTTGTTCAGAGGTCAGAAGGTCATTATTCCCAAATCACTACGTCCAGAGATGCTTACCCGCATACACTCCAGTCACGTCGGAGGTGACGCATGCTACCGTCAGGCTCGTGAAACATTATACTGGCCAAACATGCAAGCAGAAATTAAAGACTTTGTCAGCAACTGTACCACATGCAACGAGTACGCTCATGAACAGCAAAAGGAAACCATGATGTCACACGAACTGCCCACAAGGGCCTGGCAAATCATCAGCATGGACTTATTCAGCCACAGACAAAAGGACTATCTTCTCCTCGTTGATCATTACTCTGACTTTTGGGAAATTGAACTGCTCCCTGACTTGTCCGCAGAGACGGTCATAAAGCGCTGCAAGGCGCAGTTTGCAAGGCAAGGTCAGCCTGACAAGGTAATCACGGACAATGGCCCACAATTCACTGCACAGTTCAAGCGTTTCGCCTCAGAATGGGAGTTTGACCACGTGACCTCCTCTCCAAGACACCCAAAAGCAAATGGCAAGGCAGAATCAGCTGTCAAGATTGCAAAAAACCTGTTAAGCAGGGCCTTGCGCGACAGCAACGACCCATGGAAAGCGATCTTACAGTGGAGGAACACACCCACCGAAAACATGGACAGCAGCCCAGCACAACGCCTTCTGTCCAGACGTCTGAAGACTACTATCCCCGTAGCTAACAAGCTACTTGAGCCCTGCGTCATGGTTGGCGTCACGGACAAACTGCGTCACAGAAAGCAGCTCGCTAAGTGCTTCTACGACCGGACTGCTCGAGACCTACCAGAGCTGGAGGTGGGTGAAACTATAAGGATGAAACCGCTGCCGGGAGACCACACAGGACTTTGGAGGCTGGGCACATGCCTACAGAGAGTTGCACCACGTTCTTACCTGGTGGATGTTGGTGGCTCCCTCTATCGTCGCAATCGGGTGGATCTGCGCGTAGCAGAGCAGACAAACCAGAACATGCCATACACTCACTTAGATGAGCTGGATCACAGTCCAGGCCTAAGGGTAAGGGGTGCAGAATTGAGACATGAGCCAACTGAAGGTGAAGCTTCTACCCCACCAAACTCTCCAGCTCGTGGCCCTAATCCTACCCCTGTCAGAGCCAATACTTACTCACGGGTGGGTCGGCTGTGCAAGCCACCGGACAGGCTTACTCTGTAAGCAAGAGACTTAACTTGTTGTCTGTTAATAAAAAAAAATAAAAAAAAAAATTTTTAAAAAGGAAGATGACAGCTGAAGTAAAAAGAAAATGTCATGCTTTTCAATTGTTATGACTTGACTGTTAAGAACGCAATGTTATGCCGTTATGTTTGCACTTTCTATTGAAAAGGATGATGTTACGGAGTCTAGTTGATAGGTAATCGACTAGTTGGACTGTTCCCCAGACTCCACGCGTAGGGATTTGTACAAGGCTTAACAAGGCTATTGAACTGAACATTGGTGTCTGTCTTTATTCCTTAATCCAACATATCATACAGAAACAACGTCCTCCCCTCACCAGCCTCCACTGATCTAAAGGTACATACACAATACACATTCACTCTCCTCCTGTGAATTGCTAAATGATGCTTCTCTTATTGAGCTTATTGTTATTAGATACATCACTTCGCATGTGCCCCAAATGGCACCCTATTCCTTAAATAGTGCACTACTTTTGACCAGGGCTCACATATAAGGAAAAGGGTGCCATTTGGAACACAGCCTTCATGTGCATTGTAGTCAGACGTCCTCAATGCTGACAGTAAGGCCTCCCCCACTGTCCTCCCACTGCTCTGACACACACACACACACATACACAAGTAAACACGTACACACACAGCCCTCCTCCTCCTGTGTATCTGGAGGAGTGTTCTGGTTGGGAATTCTTGTCACGGCCATCTGTACACTGAATGAGTGACGTCCCCTCCCTTCGTCACTCCAAACAGGTGTGGTAAGTGTTAAAGGAGCAGTATGAGGCAACACACACAAGGATAAGGCCAGAGAATGTCAACACACTGAGAATACTGTA